>NC_056743.1:537756392-537811392 GCF_019279795.1 Protopterus annectens
CACACCCTATGCTAATTAAATATACCGACTCAAGATCACATTACAGCATGGAAAACAGTAAATATGCTATTCCAGGTTGTACGGTGGGCTCCATTTAAACAGTTCAAAGCTTCAAAACTTCGATCATTTGGTCTTGTCCATAAGAAAGTCGACTTTTTGAAAGTTCAAAATTTAGAAGTAGACATATATATATATATATATATATATATATATATATATATATATATATATATATACACATACACACACATATATATACACATATATATATATATATATATATATATATATATATATATACACACACACACATATATATATCTTTATATATATATATATATATATATATATATATATATATATATATATATATATATATATATATATATATATATATATATGTAAAACTCAGTTACACCAGTTCCCTGCAGAACCAGTGGGCATAGCGCTCAACCTTCGATCTCTAAAATGAGGAACACTAGCCCTCATAATGTGGAACAAATGGGCAAAATGTGGAACACATACTAATGGCTTACTAACAACTTCAACTAGGAAGGTCATAGGACGGTTAATATATACTGGTTTTACTTATAAAGAAGATATGTTAATGAATTAATATGATTCATTTCTATTTACAATGGATTTCACTAAAAAAAATTCCTAACACTGAATGTGTGACAGAGTCTTTCAATGTGGAACATTTGAGGAACTTGGAGGAACATGAACTTTTTATGACCCCAAATGAGGTACGTTCCTCATAATGAGGTACACTTGAGAGGTATGCCAGTGGGATACCTTCTTTTCTAAATTTGTAGAATTTATCAGTATGGAAGAGAGTAAAAAGATTACACAAATTAATCAGTTGGCCGTTCTGTTACACCTGCCCTTACCCTGACTGTAGTGCTGTCTCAGAGATAGAATATTTAGTTGGGAGGGGTGAAGCCCCCCACTTATATATGTTTGTTTTTGTTTGGCCAGCCAATTTCTTTCCGTCGTAAAGAAATCGATGATTTGGCTGTTCGGGAAACTTGGAGTTCGACCTTTTCACATTGAACAAGTGAGAGTTAACATTTTAAGATGCTGATATTATAATATAGACCACTCCATGATTATCATCTTTTGTTAACAGAACTCTGTCCAAAACTTATGACATGCAGTCAATGCTGAAGGGCCTTGCAGACTCTGACACCTTCACTGTACACGTTAGTTTGGAAAGCGTATCTAAAATTGTAGTTAATTCTCCCAAGGTCAGCTTACTGAGAATTTTACATCCTCATCCTTCTGTAAAACATTCTAGAAAGCATTAATGCTAACATAACAAATAAATAATCTGACCCATTCCAATCCACTGTCTTGTGACAATGTCATCACCCTCTTTACTTAGGGATACAAGTCCATTTTGCTAAGCACCATTCAATACTTATTATCCACTCTCACAAATCAGAATAAGCAAGTATGTTACTGACAGGGCAAAATCTCTTTAGTCCTTTGCTGGTTATACACAGCAGTACTTAAGGAAGACAGCTAACAAAAAAACAAGCAACCTACTGTCTAAACTAAACCCTAATGCTGGACCCAAATTTCCTACCCTACATCCTACCTTTCTACAATTGTCATCAGACATTGGTATACATCTACAAAATCTGCCCGTCAAGTATGCTACCATAAGCAGGGACTAAAATTTATCAACCAATAGAACTACAGTGATTACAGACCCATATTTAACTTCTGCGGTGGTGGTGCTGCGGTAGCGTTGTCGCCTCACAGTAAGACATTGTCCTGTTCGATTCTCAGCTAGAGTGTCTTCTGTGTGGAGACATGCATGAATGGGCATACCTTCATTGAAGGTTGTGCGTCAGGGCTGGCAACTCGGCATGTAAAAATCTACTGCCAATCATTAGCAGACCGGAGTTCCGCCATGGTGACCCCTAACCGGGAAAAGCCGAAAGACACAACAACATTTAACTTCTTTCCCTATGAAAGATATTTAAAAAACTGCTAAATAAACAACTGTTGCCATACATTATATCTATTGCAACATGAACAATGACCTTATTACAATTTGTCTAGTCATGGATGTGGCCAGGCCCTTAGAGACTGTTAACCACATTCTCTACCTCAACAGAATAAGAAGGTTTAACTTTGGAGCTAATACTGTCCCATAGATCAAAACATACTTTGAGCACAGAACAGTACTAGTTTATACTAATAACTTACTACCAGACCCAGGAACCCAAAACACTGGTGTATCACAAGGTTCTGTCCAGGGACCACTTCTCTTCTCTTCTCCTAATTCATAATGGCCAAAGTTACAGTCTTTATCAGCTTCACATACTTATGTAGACTGATTGCCTTACTCTTGGAAGCCAAATACTTACCTACTCAGCTGCAGCTGATATTGGAAGAAAAAAATTGTCTCCATTTGTAAACGGGAAATCCATAACAAAATCCTTGTAAATACACAAAAATCTAGCATCATTATCTTTGGCACCTACCTTAAATTTCCAAACCTACCCCCAAAGCTGTGACTGAATTACCCTGCTACATTATTCTAATGGCAACTTAACAAAAATTCCTGGTTATCTTTTTGAACATATCGCTTGTCATATACAAACCATACTAACTACATGATGGACAAAGTGTTATCCCATTTAAAATGTTGTTATAGACTAGTCCGCTTACTAAGACCAAGAGCACATCAGTCCATTGCCAAAAGTGTCTTGATCCCTATACTTAAATACATACTTCCTCTAGTAACAGTGCACAATTACTAAACTACAAAACTCCAAATGGATGAAAACAAGATATGCCATCCCACCCTACTTGCCAGTCAAGAAACACATTGTTGTCATTTTACCACTACAAAGCAGGGGACCAATCCCAAAAGACTTAATGTCAGTGTAAGTCACAGTGAGACAGGTATTTTTGAATCTGGACCCTGGTGTAAGCCTGTTTACAGGTAGGCCTTACACTGAAGTAAGTTTCTTAAACCATGATCCTGTCTTCTGGAGTCAAGGCAGGCTTACGCCTGAATAAGTCACTTACCCTGAGAGCAACTCTTTTGGAATATGGCCCCAGCACTTTACTAATGCTAAACACACTCCTCTTCAAAATGGTCATACTAGGGTACTGCACTCCTCTTAAGAGCAGGCTTCTGATAAAAGACCCACATTATGCTCTCTGTGGAACATAAGGAAAAGAAGAAGAAGAAGAAAGAGGCCTTTTCCACACAAGACCCAAATTTAACACTTGTACTGGGGAAAGTGTATTCTTAAAATTAGGTCTAGTCTCATGGAACCACTACCCTCCTAAAGTATGGTTTCAAAATTAAAAATTGCCTTCATGGAAGAAGAATTACTACATATATTATAAAATATTTTAATCTGCATTGTCTATATTGTAATTAACTGTGAATTATACTAGTTTGTAGTATTAATGTAGAGTCTTACACTATTATAAGCTTTGCTCAAATGTATGCTATATTAAATGTTTGCTCTGTTTTTTATTACAGGTTTGAAGAAATCTAGGTTGTGAGTAAAAAGATTCTTTGGGACAAATCACTTACCTGGTTATCAAACCACAATAAATAAATAAATGTATACACTTACATGCATGCATACACATCACAAGATGGCATTTATAGACATAAATGGGACTACTAAATGAATTATAATTCAACAGCTTGAGCCAGAAGATATATTCTGAAAATGTAGCCCAAACTGCTGCCAAGTGCTAAAGATTTCATTTGCTACATAACATAATAAATTCTTGCACCTAACTTGAAAATGATCATAGGTTCATACATGTATATTAGGCTAACAACAACTGGGGCCTTTTTAAGCCTAGACATGCATCCCAAATCTCCAACAGGTTCTGGTACCCTTAATAAGTGTGAGCAGGGTCTTGGGAGATGAAACATTTAAAAACAGAGGCCTGGGAGATGAACCAGTTATTGGCTGTCTGTGCCCATTAGAAACACATGTGCTAAACCAAGGATTAATGTCCTATTTCCCCATCCATCAGTCAAAGATACACTTGAATTTGGTTAGAGAAGAACTACTTCTCATGGATGGTGAGCCTCTTTCAGAGAAAGGATATTCACTGGTATAAATACCTGTCTGTCCAGCAGATCCTCTTTATATCATGGGGAAGGGTTTAAGTATTTAGAATGAATAATTCCAGCACTGTTTGTTTTGTGAATATGCAGGCAGTCCAACAAACTTGGGATGGAAAATGCCTTGTATGATACAAATAGATCTCTCCTCAACAGCCTGTAGGAGACAGAATACAGGCATAAGGCTTTAAGTTCATCTGCATAGGACATGTTACTTATGCTCTGTAAGTGACATGTTACTTATGCTCTGTATTCTTTTAGTGAGGAACCTCTGTTGACATTCTAGTTGTTGGATTGTGCCTGGTTAGGTACATACCCAAGGGGGCACTGTACTCAATGACAGGCAAGATGAACGCTGAAAGCAGAGGAACAATGATCTCCTTGGACCTAGAAGACATTGCTTTGACTATACATTCCACAACACAGAATGATTTCCTCATTACTGTAGACATGTGATAGTTAAAGGCTAGATTACTGTCTATGAGTGTCCCCAAGTCCAGGGGCGGCTCGTGCTATTGGACTGCAGGACTGCAGCCCTCCCACCTAGAAACAAAAGAAATAATAATTGAAACATAAAATGAAAAAAAAATTATTTTTTACGAGCACCGGAGTTTTCCACACATGTGCAGACACACTCAGACTGCCCCGCAGATGCCCAGGAATCTGTGCAAACTCTGACTGCCTGAGTCAGCAGTCCAGATACATGGAAGGTATTTTCTGCCCCGCAGATGCCCAGGAATCTGTGCGGTAGATGACCGCACAGAACAGAGGAGCTCCGGACTGCTTGATCTGCAGGCAGGGCCAATCAGGAGAGAGGTGAGGTTAAGCTCTCGCAGGACCAATAAGAAGAGAGGTAAGTTAGCTCTTGCAGGGAAGCATTGAAGTAGAGCGCGGGTTTTGTGGTTTGCTGCTTCCGGACAATGGAGTTGGACCTTGTGCGTGGAGGTTTGCTGCTTCATTCAGGAGAGAGGGAAGTTTTAAGCTCTTGCAGGGAAGGTGTGTGTCTTGAAGTTGAGCGCGGGTTTTGAGGTTTGCTGCTTCCAGACAATGGAGTTGGATGTTGTGTGTGGAGGTTTGCTGCTTAAATCAGGAGAGAGGTAAGTTTTAAGCTCTTGCAGGGAAGGTGTGTGTGTGTGTGTGTGAAATGCCCCTGTTAACACAATAGTGGTGTGTAGAGATACTCAGGCTTGAACCCTGTACCTTGGATGCAGGTGGCAAGGACATGAATTCCCTACCCACCAGTATTTGTAAAAAATTGCAGATTTTTGCCTCATATTTGTTCTGTTCCTCATAAAATCTGTGGTTTCTGTATCTTAATTTTTCTTGCAAAGGATTGTAGTGCAGTGGTGCACTGGTAGCATTGTTGCCTGACAGATACAGGTTCTCTGGTTTGATTCTTGGCTGGGGTGCTTTCTGTGTGGAGTCTGCATGTCCTCCCATCCCTTACAAAGATGTGTTTCTCCCTGCTCTGCTGAAAATTGGCTTTGTTTTGTTCCAAGTCAGACTAGTTTCCTGGTTAACAAATGTTTAAAAATAACAGGCATTTGAATTTCAGACTTCATATTCTTCAGAAAGAGCATGGTAAAACAAAACCTTTTTATTCTAGCAATTGTCTAAGTTTATAACATGGATATTTGAAATTTGCCCATATTTTTGGGACTGTATTCCCCCTATTGGCCTCGTCCAGGTATTTTGTGCTAAGGTTGAGAGCTATGGTGAGAACTGAATTCACTGAATGTTTGGGGGCTGTATTCCCCCCATTACTGGCTTTGTCCACATGTTTTTTGCTAAGAGGTTGAGAGCTATGGTGAGAACTGAATTCACTGAATATGTTTGGCAGCTGTATACCCACATTATTGGCTTTTTTCATGTGTTTTTTGCTAAGAGGTTGACAGCTATGGTGAGAAATGAATTCACTAAATGGTAGCCATTTAAATCTGTCTTCCTCTGTTTCAGTTGATTTGGCATAGTGGTATGTTTCTCTGATTGTTTTGCACAGGGTCCTCTGGGTTCAAGATGTGGCAGTGAAATGTATGGTGGTAACACAGCATTTTGTTCTAGCAACTTTCCAACATTATACAAGCAATGTTTAAAATGTGTCACTGGTTTTTGGCCATTTGTACCCACGCCCCAATAAATTTTGGCTTTTTCCAGATTTCTTGTGCTGCAAAGTTCAGAGATACAGCTGAGTGTCGAGTAGATTTTACAAGGAGCTGAAAGCTGCAGGGGAACAAAAGTTTAGTGCTGCTTATGATAAGTCTGCTTGCATTGTTAATAGCACAACAGGTAGTGAACTTGCTTGTGATGCAGAAAGCTGTGGGTTCTACTCCCACAGTAGGTAGATGCATTGCTGATACTGTACTGTGTTGTTAAGGGGTGGATGCTGCAGTCCTTTTTGGCAAAGATACCTAGTAACTATGAACCTGTTATCAGTTTGCCATCCATTCCCTATTGCGGTATTACTAGCTTATCATTTTTTTAATGCATGCAACATAAGCAATTTATTCTTCAAGGGCAACAGGCACTTTATTTGCAGATGAAACAATGACATATAAAGTTGTTTGTTAGCAGCAACCTCTTTATTAGTTACAGATTTCTTTAATGTGGATTTTACTACTTCAGAGATTGTGCATAATTACTGATACTGGTGGACTATAGAAGGTTGAGTAGACTTTTTATGATGGAAATGTTCTGAATTGGGCAGTTTTGTCATTGTTGCATGCATTTTGTTTCATTGTTTATTGGAAAAATGTTCAAAACAATATATTTAAAATGCCCTCTAACAACTGTACTGTATTGTACAAGGAATATAATGTAATACAGTCAGGAAGGTGCGGTGGTGGTGCTGCGGTAGCGTTGTCAGCTCACAGTAAGATGTTGTCGTGTTCGATTCTCAGCTAAAGCGTCTTCTGTGTGGAGACATGCGTGAATGGGAGTACCTTCGTTGAAGGTTGTGCGTCAGAGCTGGCAACTCGGCACGTAAAAATCTATTGCCAATCATTAGCAGACTGGAGTTCCGTTGTGGCGACCCTTAACCGGGAAAAGCCGAAAGACACAACAACAACAGCAGTCAAGAAGGTGTATCAAAGAGCATGTGTATGTTTCATGTTCAAGGGGCCTATGATTTTGAAAACAGCCCAAAGTTAACCTTTATCTGCCACTGGCAAAATGTATTTTCTTTGAATATGGGTTTCAATGCTGTTTCAATGCATGTGAGTTTCAAGGGCAGAGATGTTTTAATGCTAAGTATATTTTCATTGTGAGACTGCATTGCTTTGTTTAACATATATCTATTAGGGTTTGTGCTGTAAAATGCAAAATAAAACTTTCAGATGAAATCTAAATCATCGCAGAAGTAAAACAGTATGCACATTAAAGTGTTTATGGTAAATGGGGCAAAATAACCAAGTAATGGAACATTGGAATGGCTGCACGGGGGAGGCTCCATTCGACCATGATTTTGTGAGGGGGGGAGGGTAGCAAACTCGGACAGCCCTGGTTGAACTATACCTCTCAGTTGTCCATATTTTTGCAGAATTAATAAATATTTGCTTCTTATTTTTGGTTTGTTCCTCATAAAATTTGTAGTTTTCTAGCAAATCATTTAGGAATGAAGTCACTAAATGACAGACATTGAGTTTCAGATGTCAGAACCTTCAGAAAAATGCATGCTAATGCAAGACCTGTTATTCTATCAACTGTCTTAAGTTTATACAAGAGCAATTTTTAGTAGTGTTTGTATGTTCCCCCAGTATATTTGGCCTTGTCCAGATTTCCTGCATTAAGAGTTTGAAAGGTACGTGCAAATCGCTTTGTAGAATTAGGAATATCCAAACCACTCAATTGTCCCCAATTTTGGCTCAAAAGGTTGCTCTCCCCTAACAATCCCTCCTCAAAATGGCAATTTTGGAAGTAAACGTGGAGGGTTTACAATTATATATAACTGTAATGATCAGAGTTACAGATTACTTTTATTTCAGAAATGCATGTAGATGCTCTTATTTTGTTAGCTGCTCAAGTTAACAGTGTTGATATTAAAAAGGTGTCCCTTTTGACAGGTTCCCACCTGTATTGTGTGGCAACTTTATATTTTTGCATCACATTTTTGGTCTGTTTTTCATAAAATTGTGTTTTTCTGGCAAATTATTGGCAAGTCATTAAAGAGTGAAGATACAAAATAATGGCAGACATTTGAGTTTCAGATTTCATACCCTTCAGAAAATTCGTACTAATGCAAGACCTACTACTGTTCTATTATCTAAGTTAATAAGAGCAATATTTATGTCCTTATTTTTGGGCCTGTGTCCCTCTTCTAGTTCTATGTATAGCTTTGTCCAGATTTCTTGCTCTGAAGCTGAGAGGTATGAGTGTCAGAGCCATTACCGTCAGCCAGAGACATTTCAAATTGTGACATACTTGTTGCACCACACTTCCCATTGTAGTGGCTCTGGATGTGTCCAAGGAAGGCAAGGAGCAGTTATGCAGTGTAAGTGTGCAGAGTATTCCCCCATCCAAGGTAGACCACAAGTATGACTGTGGCTTTTCATCTGGCCTTGATTTTTCAGAATGTTCTGGTTTTCTGTCATATTTTTATACTGTTGATTTATGCTTCTTATTATTCAGGAAATGCATGCTGTCACAGTTCCCTGTTGCTCTGTTTAAGTAGCAATGATTTAATGACCATCTGTTAAGCTTGTCGGAGATTGTAAGATGCAAGTAAGCTTTAATAAGCATACTGTTAAAGAATTACCAACATTGAAAGCCTTTTCATTGTTGCCATGCAGAGAATATTTACATAACTAGATAATGTATAAGCCTTGGGTATTGAAATGCATATGACAGTATTTGTAATAAAAGGACAGGATTACAGTATTTTCAGAAGCTCATTACATTTGTTGGAGACTTGCAGTTATCTTTGCAGGCTTTACCCATAAACTAAACAGAATGCCAATCTATCATGTGTGGTCCATAACTTGTGCAGGAATCCTTTAAGCAATTTATTTTGAGATTGTTTCTTGTTTGCTGTTCATTTTTTACTTTGATCATGTCTTCCCCATGAAACAAGTAGATAGTTGTGTCAGGCAGCAGGTCTTTTTTGGATAAAAAACATTTTTACAAGTGGGGGTATCACAGAGATTGCTACTTTCAGCATGTTACTTGGTAATTTTATAAAGCTGAATATAAATTACAATTAGAACTGCAGTGCAAGGAGTAGTGGTTTGAGTTGAGTGCTGCTTGTTTTTTTATACTTGATTTTGACTGGCATTCCAGAAATGTATTTAAAAAGTAATTTATTTTTTTCATGCCTCACAACCTGTTTCCATCTGGATATTAAGTAAGTTGTCATGTAGCCAATGCATTAAAATATTTTTTTTCTTCTACACTTCATTTTGTCTTGAATGGACTCTCATAATGACTGTTTGGCACCCAGGGCAGCGTATTTAATTAAAGTTCCAGTTGTTGTGGTTTTGAGCATAGCCCCACCCCTTTCTGGTTGGCCACACCCCTTCCCATTGGCCTCACCCATTCAGCTGTCTCCTGCAGCCCTCCTTTAATTTGAAGTCACCAGCCGCTACTGCCCAAGTCCCTGACTACTGAGGCATCTCTTAGTGGTGTGTTGTCAATATGATAGTTACCAGGGGTGAATGACTCCTGAAGCATACTATTATGCATTTCTTGGCATTTAGTTTTACTCCATGACAATGACACATTGTCTGTATCAGTCCTTCCTGGAGAACATTACTGTTGCTGTGGCATTCTATGAATGCTTTTAACTTGTAATAATCTGGAAATTTGGTCAACCAGAGGCACCTGACATTGGCCTTGATTTCAATGAATTACATGCCAAAAAGGATAGATCCCAGGACCAAGACTTGAAGGACTCCACTTCTGACTGGCTTTGTGGCGTGGACTTCAATTCTAAATTCCTGGGTCCTGCTTGTGAGTAGGCTAACTATGCACTGGGTGACACAAGGCTTTATACCTAATCTCCTGAGTTTGTCAACAATGACTGAATACAGTATTTTGTCAAATACTTGGCCCGGCAAAGAAAGGCAGTGTGCTCTATTTTACCCTCATCCACTGATCTGGTGACCTTCTCAAAGAAGTCCACCCATATAAGTAGGCATGACCTGCACTTGACAAAACTAAATTGTGCTGATTCCAGTGTTTGGAGGTTTCCTATGTCATTATTGATAATCTCCATGAAAATTCTTTGTATGGGTTTATTTTTTTATTTATTGCCATTTTATTACTGGGAAAGTCTGACTTGGTAGAAGCACATTTTCAGTGGAGGCCTGGGGAGAAAAGTTCTAGAGCTTTGCATGTGAGACTTGTAAGTCAGTATTTCCACTCAAACTTTTGCACTTGTGGTAGTCAATTTCATAAAAAAATACCTTTAATTTCAACTCTGTCCAAAACATGACTTTTCAACACACTGAGCCCAAGCTTAACCTTCTTTGCAGACCTGAAAATAACTGTTTAATAGTTTGTGAGTGGGGCGTGGCCAGGATGCTGACAGGATAGCAGCAGAATTCACTTGCCCTGCTATAGTATATATTTCTGACAGGAAATATTACATTTTGTCTATCTTATTAGTTTAGCTGGAATAACATTATATAATATAAGCCATCCTTGAAAGATAGAATCAAAAAGTCTTTTTGATATTTAAAAGTTCTCCTGTCAAGTTTATTCTCTGGAAAATATCCTCACAGACAGTCTGAAAAAGAGTCACTTAAAAGTAAACTTGCAAGATACATCCTTTAAGAAGGAACTTCAGTTAGTCCTCTCCAACATTCCGTAACTAAATCTGAAAACAGACAAAACAGACATGAAAATCGATAATTTTAATGAGATGTGTGCCAAACAAATGGACCAAATCCAAGAAGCACTATAGCAGTCGACTGTCCAAATATCCAGCATAGAGGCTCTTTAAATGACATGGAAGGGAGACTAAATGAAGATGAATGTAATATCGTAATACTGAATTGTTACTGAAGCAGAATACGTTTCTCATGAATAAAATCGATGATAGAGAGAATAGATCTCATAGAGGCAACATTAGAATTTTTGGTTTACCAGAGAAAATGGAAGGAAATAATATGGTAAGCTTCCTGACAACTCGCCTACCCAAAATGTTACATTTGCCTGAACCATTATCATTTGGTATTATTGAGAGAGCGCTCAGGCCCTTGGTCTCAACTTCTTCCTCAAAGAACAATGTCTCTTCAAGATGTACTACTGTAAGATTTATTTGCTCACAAGACAAAGAAATAATTTAAAAATCTGCATGGGTTTCAGCATATACACAAGCTCAGACATTTCATGAGTGGACTGTTTCCAAGAATACAACCATAAGGCCCAACTTCTGAGTTAAAACACATAGCAGGTCTGTGGATGGACCTAGAGGTTCATAATATTTTAGACACAATGGCAGTGACATTAGTCTCTGATAAGTTCAAACAATCATTACTGACAGTGATTAAAAAGTGGATGTGCCAGTCTAACTCAAAAGACTCTGAAAGAGTGATTCAATTGTTACTAATAACTTTATGCCATGAAAGTTTGTATAAGAGTGAATCATGTAGAATGATTGATTAATCCATTACTAAACTCAGGAGTGTTGAAAACACATATACTTTTAAAATTTTGGATCTATGAACATACGTATGCCATATCAAAGAAAGATGAGAGGAATGTTTCATTTAAACATTCTTTAAGATGTGAGAATTTCAAAAAGTTTTTATTTTTTATTTTGCATAAGGTACCCCAAAAAACAACACACAGGGAATGGAAAACATAAGTTGGCAAAAAGGAACTGGTATGGCAGTTGAAACTGAATGCTACAGAATATCCAGGTATTAATGGGAAAGTTTCGATTAATAGTATTTTAGTTTTGAATTCTGGGCAATTTTAGGTAAGGGGTATGCTGTTGTTTAGGTCCCTTTAAGTTAAAGACAGCAGCTATTATTCAATAATATATTGTCGGGTTAAGATATATATTTATATATATAAGCATTATACATGTGCAATAATTTATTATCCCTATTTAGGCCAAGTTTTAAATTGTTAAAGACATTTGTGGATGAAATAACATGCATATATCTTATTTTTGTATATATTAATGTAAAATGTATTAATTATTCTAGTTAACTGATTGACACGTTTATGCATCTATTAAGGGAAGTATTCATACAAGGTGTAGCTGGGAAGATGTTTTGTTCTGATGACGTTTGCTATTAAATGAACAAAAGCACTTAACCTTATATGCTGTGATTAAACTTACTTTATTTTATTTAAGTCCTTGGGTGTTTCCCTGCAATATTTCAACAGTGTTTTTGCATTTTTATGTTTGCAATGTTACATTGTTGTATTGGTCATGGTTTTCCATCAAAATGAACAATGAAGGTTGAACAAAAATGGGAATGTCAAAATGAAGTTGGCTAATTCCCATATTGCCAACATTCAAATCTCTGAGTGTCCTGTACAATGAATGACACTGTGCATTCACTTATACATGGTCGATGTAATGAATAGAGATCGTGGTACAGTGCAGATCTGGAAATCAGTCATTTTCCTCACTGCAGTGCAATTTCAGAGTGGGAATATATAGTTTGCAGGGGGTGGGGAGGTTCAAGGGGCTTGCCCCCCTGCAAATACATGAGTTGCAGTATTGTGCTCTACTGAACTGTGTACGTTCGTACTGCTGAAACCTTTTCATGGTAAACCTTAGTCACACATATGCTTTGTTTTATTTAAGGGAAAAGGAGCCACATTATTCAGTTCTATAACAGAGACTTTCATTCTAATACAATTGTAAAACCTACAGAAAAAGATGCAAATGATTTAACAACTATAGAATATATGACCCCCCCCCCCGACAGAATGGTTGAAATTGTATTATTCTACTGAGGAACTGCAAAATAAAAAATGTGCAATATTAGTAGATAGAAAGGAAATGTAAATGCTATCAAATTCACATAGTATCCTCATCTTCATAAAAGGTATTATATAGTTGGAAAACGAAGACTATGACAAAAATGACTGTGTTATGTGTAGTCAAAGAGACACAAAACCATAGAGTATTGCCCAGGTGGAGGTACAAACAGAGTATAGGAAGATATTGTATCCAGAGCCAGATCATGGTGAAATTGCACCCAAGTACCATAAGTCCAGAGCCATAGCAATATTCTAACACATGGCTATCCCTCACCTAATACCATAAAACACTGTTTAATCATGGCAGCATGCATATTATTTTCTTTCCTTACTTTTACAATGATCACAGAGATTTGGATTTAATGTCAAACTATTGTTTCGATTTTAAAGCAAAAACACTGACAGCCATTTGCTAAAGAAAGGGAGACAATGCAGTCTCACACTGAAAACATTGCATGAGCAACAGTAAACTAATTTAGGTTCTTTTCCGTTAATGGGGCAACAGCTTTCTTGACCTCGTTAACGGTGTTGCCATATTGACAGCTGTATTTTTATTGTATTTTAAACTCTCTGCAGCTATTGCTTCCATACCTATAAAAAACTGGATAAGTATGTTCAATTCAGAACTGGCCGGGCTACAGTATGTAGAAGTGCTGTGTGTGTGACGGGCATACCTCTCAAACGTCCTGAAATTTCAGCGAAGTCTCTGATTTGCACTGAAAGTTTTAGCTCTGTCCCTAAAACACTCCCCGATTACTTCTGGATTTGTCTGAAATTCTTGTGAGACAGCATTTTAAGGGTTGAATACATTTTTATAAATGTTAGTTGGGAGGTGGGTGCACTGACATTAGGTCTGAGTATGACATGTACATTTCTGGTGTCATCCCTGCACAATGTCTTCCTAAATTTTAAAGAAACACACACACATACACAAACACCCACACCTGCCTCAAATATCCTTTGGTACACAAGATCGTGAAAACCTGGGTAATCTTACTCCTGAAATACAATTTTCTTCCCAGACTGGGAAACATTATATGGCAGAAAGCAAACAATTTATGTTCCTCTTCTGAGCAGAGGTGATGCAGAGTATCAGAAGAAGTTCAGAGCAGGACATCTTTCACTGAATAACATTATATGGCACCAGCAATGTTCCTCCATTGATATGCTGGGTACCAGAAAAGACTGCTTTTCTCTGAATTGTAATACCACTGGAAGTCTCTCTCATTGGCTCAGATATGAACCAATGGGAGAGTTGACTTCTGGAGCAAGAGAGAGATGACTTCCTGGACAGTACCTATTTTGAAATGTAAAAGAAATTGCAACAGCAGACAAGTGGAGCATTTTTTTTTTTTTTTTTTTAATACTAAAAACGAGGTTGCACAGCCAGCACCTGACCTTTGGCAACTGTTAGGTCGCCTTAGGCTGGATCTGTCCTTGACTGCTTCATAGGACCTTTCTTAATATATGACAAAATAACTGGCAAAGTCTTTCCTTATGTCAGAAAATTGTTCAAATTACAAATAGGTGGATCATTATAACAGGTATCTGAAGTCCATGGTAACCAAAGGCATCAGGGAGAAGAGGAAAGACTTTGTCCATTTCCTACCTTAACTCATAGTTCACGTCTGTGAGGTTCCATCGCTGCTTTTTTTGAACTTTCTATAAGGCAAGCATTTTCGAAGCTATTATGCACCATTCAAAACATTACACTAGTATAAACATAGTCCTACACCATATGAAAAGTACAGGCTGCCTACGAAGTGTGGCATTTGGGGCAGGGAAGTGAGGCTACGAGCCTTTAATGAACTTCTTCCTGTTGTCCAGCGATTGATTCTTTTTATTTTGCCGTCTGTGTTACTATGTAAATGTAAACTTTTAGCTTAAGAGGGGTTAAACAGAAAAGAAGATGAACAATGCTAATTGCAGCTTGTGATCAAGCAATTACACTATTTAAACAACCTGGTGCAACTATGCTGGTTGTTTGTGTTTGAATTGAAAAAGCCTAATATGGCATAGCAGGCTTGTCTGTTTGTTCCAGTTTTATACTCTTTGGAAATGGAAATTGTAAAAATATTTTGTTTTTTATTGGATTTGCTTATTTTTGCTTTTGCTGTTGGTCCTGACACCTGTATTATTTAGTATGTCAATGTCACTTAACTAGGCAATCCTTCATGAGTCCGTTTGAAAAAGTTCATGTGCATCAGTAACTTTCCCTAGTTAACAAATATGAAACAAAATAAAATAAAGAAAGAAAGAACAGACAGAAATGCAAGGAACAGAGAGTGTAAAGTTATGGAGACCAGGCATTAATCTTTGCCCCCTCAGCAAAGAACAAGTCCCTAGCCCAGCATTAAGGGCCATTTAACGTAATAGAAAAGTAAAGAAATGTAAGTTATAAAAACATACAGGGAAATATAGATCAGGATGATGTATGAAACCCTGAAAAAAGTAAAGGAACACTATTTAATATGGCAGCTTTGGCTAGGAAACCTGACAGAGTGCAATGGTTACTTCCCTTATCCGAGGTCCAAGAAGATGACACATTGTCAAACCTGTCAAAACCATTAAAATATTAAGTACAAGACTTCCTGTTTTGAAACAAAGAAATATTCTTGGAATTGTCTGGTAAGATTAATTTAATCAAATGTCATACTGAAATTAGTCTGCGGAAAGGGTTGAAGTAAAATCTTATGGGATCTATAAATCCCAAGGTCAGTAATTTTAGAGAATTAAAAAAGTTGCTTAACCAAGTGGTGATTAAAGAATATACCATTGATGGAATACTAAGATATTTCCTGCTCTAAGCCTATATGAAGCCCTAAAAATCTGACATTACCTTAAGAAGTGAAACAGGATCCTATGTGTACAATAGACAAGTTAATTGAACAGCTCTAGAGAAGATTAGTGTTTAAAAAACAGGCACTGCAGTGTCTTCTGAGTGGGACCACTAAGAGAAGAATAGCCTTTTCTAACCCACACTGCCTATTTCAATACAAAGTTCTCCCTTTTGGCCCTTATGGTGCTTTTTCAGCTTCCAGTGGTTACTGGACAAGGTTTTTAAATGTCACAACTCCTATCTATGATGATGCATGTTTAGATTATGTAATCATACAATGTGAAGACTGGGATTCACACCTACCCCAACGACAGCCTATATTAAGCTCTGTTAAGCAGGTAGAACTGACAGAAAATATTCCTAAGATAAAACTGGTATACAGAGGGAAATCACCAGGCCTAGAAAGTGGATTTACTAAACCTCTAGAAGGAAAAAAAAATAGAGGCGATAAAGACCTGACCAGTGGCACATACTAAAATGAAGATTAAACTGCAACACTTGCCTGGTTCTGAGCACCACACTGCAGATTGTTTAGCAAGGGCACACAAGCCACCTCCAGGGCATAAAAGTGATGGTTTCATGTTAGTGGGAGTCCAGTGTAAAACTGCTTTGGAGTTGTCACTTGTAAAGTATATGCATTCTCAAACTGAAACTGTTTGTAAATACAAGATGCATGGAAAATTATAGGTAGTCTGTATGTAAAAGATGCTATAAAATGGGCTTAAATTATGGATGACTAACACAGGTGAGTGTGTAAAAGAAGGGGGTTCATATTTCAAGTCAGAGAAGTTGGAAAAAAATAAAGAAATAGATGCCTTGGAAAAGTGCACTTGAGATCCAGAACAGTGGCTCTAGTGAAGAGAAATTTATCAACAGTGCAGTTTGCTAAAGCTAGACACACAGAACTTGTTTGTCTGGAGAAGACCCAACTCAGAGACTCTCTGATCAGACAGACATGGGGCAAGGGCAAATTTGCCAGCACATGGATTTGCATAACCTTGCACACCTGTCGATCAGCTGGCTAGTCGACCATATCCAGTCTTCTAGGCAGCTGTCAAACTAACACACAATCAACCTGTTCAGTAGAACTCATGGGTATTTGTATATGTATGCAAATAAAAATGGGTCTAGGACACATGCTCAACTAGCATATGTCTGAATCACAAAACATCGAACACACATACATGAAAGCACTTAACATAGAAAAGTGCTTCTGTGTATGTGTAGTTCAAAAAAAAATCTAAGTTTTTGCAGGGGCTACTCCTCCCTGCCCCCCACACCCTCCATGCTTTATTATTATCACTCCGAAATCGCACTACAGTGGGGAAAAGGGAATTTTCCCTTACCCGCACTGTAGTCCGATCTACGAAACAGGCACACATACATGGAAGCGCTTGTCAATGTTAAGCACTTTCGTGTATTGGTGTTCAATGTTTTGTGATTCGGACATATGCTAGTCGAGCATGTGTCCAGATCCCATAAAAATATATATTTATATAAAATGTAAATAGATACAAATATAAAGGTGTATATACACACACACACACACACACACACACACACACACACATACATGAATATTATATGGCAGTTTCACTTAGTAACACATCTCAGTCTTTCTGGTTTGGAGGGAGAAAAATGTCTTGTATGATATGTCATATCTTATTTTAATGAGGTAATACAATTAGAAAATATTGAAACTTTATTAGTAAAGTCAGCAAATAAACAAAAAAAAAACTGTCAGGTCACTGGGTATAGAGATTCATGAAACTGAATGTCTGCATATTCTGACCTCTAAATCAACTGACAGCAATAAAGTTGTAAGCGAAACAACAGTTGATTTAACTGCTACCTTGTATAATGCATCCTGGGCATAGGATTAACAACTGAAATTGTACCATAAATTTGAAAATTCACTCGGCATACATTAGAAATGTAAATGACTAATACATACTATTCAAAACAGAGGCCTAACAAATGCACAGTATGGTAGGGGGAGACCATGTTCAGTTTTACCCAATTCTAAAATAAATGCTGGTGAAGGAAAAAAGAAATAAACCAGAATAGAATAATAATGCTCTTCCACAAAAATTATAACTGTACCAAAAATCTGTGCTGAGAATTACAACCACTGTTACCTTGTAAAAAATAATTTTTCAAAAATGTTAAACAGCACTTGCAGTCTATAAAATATGCAGAAGTAAGAGATACTCGATTGTTAAATCAATGACAAATGCATGAGGCCTAAAGGTATGTGATTGCAAGCAATAAAAAAAAAAATCTTTAAAATTATAAATATGAGTAATTCTGATGAGATAAAATGTAATTGTAGGTAATGTTTCAGTTGTAAGATATTTCAAAAAACATTTACAATTAAAAATTCTACAAGAAAGCATACTCAGTTAATTTGGAATAGATTTATTCTGCTACAGTTGGAGACCACTGCCTAAAACTGGGTTTCTGAATTAAGTTGTACAAAATTAATTTGTAGCAGAGTCACTCATCACAAAGTCTTGATATATCACATATTCACAAATAAGAACTGGATGGGATAAATTACCATCGGTGTAGTTATTAATTGAAATTACAAATTTCTATTAATTTGTGGGGAATGTTACTGTAGATCAGTGACTACAAATTATTTTTTATCCCTTGCTCACATCTACAGACTTGTGGCTATAAACAAAGACACACACACAAACAGGAAAATAACTAGGGTCGGACATTGTTTAAAAGTGATTCCCCTGGGATTTTGAAAAGCTTACCATGATGGGAATGGGAATGTCTGAGGGTGTATCTGTGTGGGCTGGGCTATGCTATTATGATTCATGGGCTGCTAGAGAGAACACTAGCATTGTCAGGTCTGACAGTGATTGATTCAGCTTAGTAATGAGGCACTAATGAGGTATTTGTGCAGCTTTACCGTATGTCTGAATCAGAGATTCTCTACTCTAAGTTTGCTGTACAGTCCAGTAACTTAACACTATTTACAAACCATTCTTGTGGGATCACTATCTATAGGTACTGTGACACCCGTGCCCTGGCCCAGCAATCAAGGAGCCTTGATCCTCACCACTAACACCATTGAGGGGCATCTCATATAGGAGGAAAGGATAACAAATGCACACAGCAAAGTGCAATTTCCCTTAAGAGCACACAGAGATCACAGTCAGTCTGGGGTTGGTCGCTCCCTTGATCTCTAGGTACCCAATACGACTTCCCCACTGGCACAGCTATACGGTCCAGATCTCAGCCTAATGGGCATGCTAAAACCATCAGCACCCTCTCTGTTCAACCAGTGCTTCGTGTCCCTGCCCAAGTAGCTGACACACAAACACACACACACACACACACACACACACACACACACACACACACACACACACACACACACACACACACACACACACACACACTTTGAGAAGTGTTTATACAACCACGCAGGCATTCCTAGGGAAGGCTGGCACAGGTTCTCTAGCTGTGCCCCTTTTTCCCAGACTATACGGTTGTACCAGCTGCCACCACCCACTAATATTTATCAGCTACTCAAAGGCCCTTAAAAGGGTGTCCAATTATTACTGTGCAATATTATTATCCAATTGGTAGTATAGCCCAGGGCTAAAGCTATTAGAGTGGTTTTGTACAATCTTGCCAAAGCATGCAAGTACTCTAAAGAGCTTACATTATCTCTACAAAGACAGCTACAGTTGAAAGGGTTTAAAAATATTTAATAACAAATAGTCAAAACACAAGACAATACTTTTTACTACACAGTGCTAGTCAAGAGTTTAGAGATCACAGAGAAATACTTAAAATAATTCAGTAGTACAGTTCTGACATCACAGAAAAACACTTAGTCTAATCTTTCTAGTTTCTAGCTATTTCTAAGAGAAAACACAAATCTAAGATAAACTTACATATAGAGCAAAGGCAGTGCTGAGTTGGATGGTCAAGACAAAAATGCTTAATGCTCTCTGATTCTCTCTGTTTAAATTGATATTACAGTCCTGATTGACAGTACAACATTCTTCACACTTTCCTGGGGTTCCCAGGCTAACAGGTTACATTCTTTAATAAGCTCACACCAGGTCAGGAAGCAAGCCATTAAAGACATTTATGCATGCAAATTCTGGCCATTAAATTTGGCCTTAAGACAATAGCAAGAATTCCTTCATCTAGACCGGGCGTACCCGTGTTTACATCAAAGGATCACAACATGCTTTACTTGGTCAGCAGAGTGCACTGTTGTTACATTTTTGCAGTTCCACATGTAACACTATTTTTACCATTTAAGACAACAAGCCTGTGGTTTACATTAATATTTACAGATGACAGAATTATCTCCAAAATTCTATCTGGCCAGGCTGGCAGCCTTCATCTATCTTCACCCAATCTTCACATACCCACCCCCCCACCCCCGGAGAACTCAAGCTAGTTTTTCAAATGACCCATGAGAAACGCTGCTTGAGGGGGTTAGGTCTATCTGAGCATACCTTACCCCATTCCCTGTCTTGAGAGCCCATCTGCATTGACATTGTTAATCCCACTGTGGTGCTACACTAACATATCATATGCTTGCAACCCTAGGCTCCATCTTAGCAACTTGGCCTTTTGCTGGCTGGCTCTGTACTTCCTTGTCATGTCTGTGAGGGGAGCAGCTATAGTACTATAAATGGGGACAAACTTTCTGTAGTACCCTGCTGTCCCTAAAAATGCCTTCACATGCTTGTAACAGGTGCAGGCCATGCCTGAATGGCTTCCACTTTGGCAGGTTCTGGCCTTATCTTACCACTCCCCACTCTATGACCTAGGTGGGAGACCTCTGCCATACCCACCTGACATTTTCTCGGCTTAATGGTCAACCCTGCCCTCTATAGTCTGACCAGCACCTCCCAGACATGCTGAAGGTGCTCTGGCCAGAAATGACTGTAGATGGCAATATCATCAAGGTAAGCAAGGGCAAACCCTCCTGCCCCTGCCAGAATATGATCTGCCAGCCTCTGGAAAGTTGCTGAGGCATTCTTCATCCCAAAGTGCATCTTTGTGAACTCATACAAGCCAAAAGGAGTCACAAAGGCTGACTTCTCTCTTGCACTGGGAGTCAAGGGCACCTGTCAGTAACCCTTGATAAGATCAATGGTTGTAAGATACTTTTCCCCACCCAGCTGCTCTAGGGCCACATCTGTCTTAGGCATGGGGTAAGTATCTGACTCTGTGTGACTATTTCATTTCCTGTAGTCCACACAAAACTTGGTGCTGCCATCCTTCTTTGTCAACAGCACCACTGGAGAGGCCCAGGGACTGTTGGACTCTTGATACACCCCTAGTTCCAACACCTCCTGTACCTCCTCCCTCAGAGTCTGTTTGACTCTCTCAGGCACTCTATAATGGGACTGCCTAATAGGCTTTTGTGGTCCTGTGTCCACCTGGTACTGCCCCAGGTGGGACAACCCTGGTTTCCCAGTGAACATGTCCCCAGATTCCTGCAACACTGCTCAGATTTCTTGAATCTGGGTAGGAGATAGCTGCTGGGACATTGCTACCCCTTCCACTGAGGTGTCAGCCTGAGCCTCACTGAGGAGATCAGTCTCCAGATCTCCCTCAGACTCCTCCTGCAATCCACTGCAAATGCTCAGCACAAGGGTCACCCTATCATGGTAAGATTTCATCATGTTAACATGGTACAATTTGTGCCCCTGCCTTTTGCCTAGCAGATCCACCATGTAATTAACATCAATTACCTTTCTTACTACCTTGTAGGGTCCCTCACAAGCTGCTTGCAGCTTGTTGTGTCTGACAGGAATGAGAACCAATGCCTGCTGCCCCACAGCATACTCTCTAGCTCAAGCATTCTTGTCAAACCACACCTTTTTCTGTTGTTGGGCTTCTGCCAGGTTCTCCTGGGCCAAGCCCATGAGTTCCCTGAGCCTTGTCCTGAAGTTTAGGACATATGCCACAACAGACTCCTTGTGAGACTAACACTCACCTTACCACTCATCTCAAATTAAATCTAGAGGTCCCTTCACCATATGCCCATACAGCAACTCAAAGGGTGAAATACCTGTGGATTCCTGGGGGACCTCTCTATAAGCAAACAAAAGATGGGGCAAATATTTGTCCCACTCCCTCTTAAACTGATCTGCAAATGCCCATAGCATGGACTTGATTGTAGAGTTTTACCTCTCAACAAGACCATTAGTCTGGGGATGGTAGGGGATTTTCTTCATGTGCTTCACCTCACAGGACTTCCACAGACAAGCCAGAAGATCTCCATCTTACTTAAAGCAAACTGAACACACTAAAACAATATTAAAAAAAGGATTGTGAATTGTGAATTAATATGTGTGTTAATTACAAAAACATACAATAAAACATACAATAATAAAATACAGTAAAAGCAATAATTATAATCCCATTAACAAAGAATATGCTTTAATTTTAAAACTGGGGCAATACTAATATGGTCATTGATGTCTGGTGATACCATGGCATTCAGTTTCAGTTGCCACCTCATTTCACTGATATCAAGGTAAAGGTCTAGGACCTTACCCTATACATCTCTAACAACCTGTTGTTTTACACAAAATTTGTATACATGCCCACCATTCAACTCAATATGTCTGTACAAAGCATTAGTTTTTTTCTTTAGCCTTGGAAGTTATTTAGGCTTGATAATTTGGTATGGGAAAAGCTGGGCAGCCTTCCTAAATGTGTATTCAGGAAGGCAAGATCATTTAAGCAATTATTAGAGAAGGGTGGCAGTACTTTCAATCCAACTGGTAGGCATATTGGAAATTTCAAATGTGGCAGATGTAGTGTGTGTCATCTTGTATTGCCTACGAATTCTAAGTTTAATGTGGCTGGTGTTTCTATCAGGCTATATGGACATTTTGACTGTTACACCAACAATGTGGTGTATTTGGTACAATGTGGTCAATGTCCAGCATATTACGTTGGTAAAACCAGTAGAGCCCTTAGAGACCGAATTATAGAGCATATGTCAGATATAAGGCTAAAGAAAAAACTAATGCTTTGTACAGACATATTGAGTTGAATGGTGGGCATGTATTCAAATTTTGTGTAATACAACAAGTTGTTAGGGATGTACAGGGTAAGGTCCTAGACCTTTACCTTGATATCAGTGAAATGAGGTGGCAACTGAAACTGAATGCCATGGTATCACCAGGCATCAATGACCATATTAGTATTGCCCCAGTTTTAAAATTAAAGCATATTCTTGGTTAATGGGATTATAATTATTGCTTTTACTGTATTTTATTATTGTATGTTTTATTGTATGTTTTTGTAATTAACACACATATTAATTCACAATTCACAATCCTTTTTTTAATATTGTTTTAGTGTGTTCAGTTTGCTTTAAGTAAGATGGATGTCAATTAATTAATTAGGTAATGATGTCATGACTTGTCTCTTATTTAAGCTTGCATGGTCTAAATTGTTTTTATTACTATTCTGAAGAAGTCTGAATAAAGACGAAACCTAGGTCAATTCGTTTTGTGGTTGGTTGATGGTATTTTACAGAGTCGAGTGCTGGTCATTGTTTGTATTTCTGGTTGATTTGTTTTTCTGTTGTCGCTATGGAGAGTAGTGGTTCTGGACCAGACATTTTGGGTCTGTTGGAATGTATCAACCAGCAACTGGCTGAGCACACTGTTCAAATTAAGCAGCTAGTGGACAGGCAACAGAGTGGTCACAATCCTGGTACTTGTTTGGTGTCCACAGGTATGCCGCCTGTTCCAATTGCTACCAGAGGTATGGTGGCTGAAGGTTCTTGTTCTAGCCTCCATGAGGTGAACACCGGTGTGGGGGCTCAAAGTTCGTCAATGAGGGAAAATAGTGGAGTGGAAGATTCAGCAAAATTGGATGTTATGCGATGGAAAGTTAACAAATATAATTTCCAGCAAAACGGTATGGTGCTCAACACAGAGAGGGCTGTTTTTAAGCCCCTAGTTGAGCGCTTGAAGGATTTTGAAAATAAATTATTTTCCATGAAGAAGTTACAAATTGAGAATTATTATTTGCACAAGAACATTGAGTTGGGCTTGGTCCCCCGGGGTTTACGCACCTGGAAATATCCAAATGGGATTGAAGGTAAAAATTACATGATAGATGAAGTTCATAAGCTATATGATAGAACGGGGTTGGAGCTTATGAACATCATTATTAAACATAATAATCAGGTAATTGCTAGGTATTTGGCTGAATTGGAGGGTGAAAATGAAAGCATTACGACTGATTTGAACTTTGAACATTACTTTACCAATTACACCAATATGTTGGCTAGTGTTGATTCGCATTGTGCGATTATTTACGAGAGAAAATCTCATAAAATTGTGCATGACACTAATGAATATAGGCATAAAAAAGTCTACCCGCTTTCTGAAGGAAATTTTACATTTCGGGCTCGTCCACCAAATCACGAATCGGATGGAGAAGAGGAAGTGACGAGAATGGCTGGTAGTATCAATACGCGAATGGCAGAGGAGGAATTCCCTTTAGAAGGAGGTCCAAGGCATTCATAGAGGATCAAGGGACTCAGTCAAACAAATCAGCGTCAAGGAGATGGCGAAGTCAATGAGTTTCAGAAGCAGGGTGCAAGGCCGAAAGGGAGGTTTTATGCCCAACAGCAGTACAATGGTGGTCGGACAGAATGGAGGAGGTAGTTGTCAATGGCCCAGCGCTTTTTGAAGGTGAGGTTTTTAATCATCTGAATTACGCTGACAATTCTGTTTTTCAGTCACAAGCGGATGGTATTCATATAGACAAGCGTATTAATTTCACCCTAACGGATGAGACTGACCTTGTCGTTTTTGAAGATGACACTTGTGCAAATGGAGTAGATATTCGTAATGTGGATTTTGATGTGACTTTTTTAAAAGATGGTAGTGGCATTGACTTGGACTTCAATGAGCTATTCGATGAAAATAATGAGTGTAACGAAATATGCGATATACTCACAGGGGACATTACGGACTATTTGTTTGGTGATATTGATGTTTGTGTTGCATCTGAACAGTTATTTGGTGTGAATGAAGGGCCTAAAGTTAGGATTAGCACTGAAATGGATGGTAATATGGATGGTCACGGGGAAAGTGTTTTTACGATAATGGGGTCTAGTGGCATTTTTGTAGAACCCAATGAAATTTCTTGTATTAGTGAATTATTTGGTGGCAATACTGGCTCATCAGTTCTTTCGACTGACAGTGAGCTGAATGACTCAAACACGGATTTAAACATTCATTTGACTTCTGTTATTTCAATTGTAAATAATGACAAACTTATCAGTTCTGCTTGTGAATGCATTGATGTACCCATGGACGGTATTGAAGGGAATATTGGTGGGGAAATTGAACATTTAACTCATATTGCAGAAGAGCAATTGATAACAGATAATGGTGATTGTATTAGTAGCCCTGTGGTTGTTTGTAACAACCATGGTGATTTTGGTGCTTGTGGTGCATCTAAACATTCATTTGGTATGAATGAAGAGTCTAAAGTTTGTCTCAACATTGAAATGGATGGCAATATGGATGGTCATGGTGAAAGTGATTTTATGACAATAGAGTCTAGTGGCATTAATGTTGAACCCAATGAAATTTCTTGCATTGGTCAAGTACTTGCTGGCAGTACTGGCTCGTCAGTTTTTTTGACTGACAGTGAGCAGATTGATCCAAATGCTGATTTAAGCATTTATTTTACTTCTCTTATTTCACGTGAAAACAATGACGAACTTATTAGTTCTGCTTGTGAAAGCATTGATTTAACCATGGGTGGTGTTGAAGGGAGTATTGGTGGGGAAATTGAACATTTAATTCAGATTGCAGAGGAGCAATTAAGAATGGTTAATGGTGATTGTATTAGTAACCCTGTGGTTGTTTGCAACACCCATGGTGATTATAAAGTTTATAATTTTTCTAGTAAGGTCATTGATTTAGGACATGTTGAATTATTGTCAAAGGGATCCACCTTTGTTCCCCTTGTGAGGGGTAACTTAAGCGACATCTTGATTGATTTAAAGTTGTTAACAAGGAAGATGAATTTGAAATTAATGTTTCATGATACGCTTGGAGGGCAAAGGGCGGTTTTAAGAAAGCCCAGTAGGTTCATGCCTCTTTCTAATAATACAGTTGGGTTGTTTGAGAAGGTTTGTGAACTTGACATTAGAGAATACATTAATAGGAGTAAGTCTGTATGTGGACTTGAGGCATTTAGTAAGGCAAATAATCTAACTAAGGATGAATATTTTTTGTTAAATGAGTTGATCAGAGATCAGTCTATTAGGTTTATGAAGCCAGTTAAGGGCAGTGGCTTAGTTATCATGGATAGGAATGATTACATCAGTCATATGTTAATTATGTTAAATGGAGATACCTATGAAGAAAGTAGTTTAAATCAGGTCAACATTGCTTATGCTAAGGTGGATTTGTTAGTGGAGGACTTACTAATGCAAGGGCAAATTGATGAATTGGAGTATTCTTACATAAATAATGAGTATCCCGTGGTGAGTAGTATCTTTGGAATTCCCAAGATACATAAAGGGCTAGAGGATGTCAAGTTCAGGCCCATAGTAGATGGTAAACGTAGTAAAACTTGTTTTATAAGTAAGTTTTTGGATTACCACTTACAAAAAGGGATCAAATTATTTGATTACATCACCAAGGATTCTTGGCAATTTTTGGAAAAATTAAGGACCGTGGAAATTAATGACAACATTATTTTGGTTACTATTGATGTTGTCAATCTTTTTTCTGTTATACCTAATGACATAGGATTAGAATGGTTAGAGCGGCAGCTTCTCAAAACTGGACTGTATGATCAGGACCGTATAAATGTGCTTGTTACCTTGATGGAGACAGTATTAAACAACAATTTCATCTTTTTTGAGGGACATTATTTTAAGCAAGTCACAGGTGTTGCTATGGGGCGACTTAGCCCCATTTATGCAAATTACATTACGTCATTTTGGGAGCAGGAATATGTTTTTGCAAGCAGGTTTAAGTCCAAGATTCGACACTACACCCATTTTTAGATGATTTGTTCATAGTATGGGATGGTAGTGTCAAAGATGTCAATCGTTTTCTAGAGTATATTAATGACACGGTGTATTTCTTGAAGTTTACCTATGCCTTTAGTAAAGAGGGGATTACATATTTAAATGTCAATTTGAAAATTGATCCCACTGAGCATGCCTTAACATCTGCCATCCAGAGGAAAGCCACATTTTCCAACTCGTATCTTAAGTTATTCCAGTTGGCACCCTGACCACCAGAAAAAATCAATTGTCAAAGGCCAGATGGTCAGGGCTGCCAGAATGATTAGTGACAAGTTGGATTTTTTGAGGGAGGTAGAGTTTATTATGAGCATGTTCATTAGGAGAGGTTATCCTGTAAGCATGTGTAAGGTCATAGCAGACGAGGTAAAGCGAAAGAGAGCAGATGGTACATATTGGTCGTTATTAAAAGGTAGATTGAGTAATGAACCTGTAATTATGGGTTTAGATGATAGTGCTGATATGGTCAATACCCAACATGGACAAAGCAAAGTAACTGTGATTAACGCTGATAAGGGGGGCCAGGAATGTGGCATTTATTTTATTACCACATATTCGTTTGATGCACTTTACATCAGGGATTTAGTTTTTAACAATTGGAAGTTACTTAGGCTTGATAATTTGGTATGGGAAAAGCTGGGCAGCCTTCCTAAATGTGTATTCAGGAAGGCAAGATCATTTAAGCAAATATTAGAGAAGGGTGGCAGTACTTTCAATCCAACTGGTAGGCATATTGGAAATTTCAAATGTGGCAGATGTAGTGTGTGTCATCTTGTATTGCCTACAAATTCTAAGTTTAATGTGGCTGGTGTTTCTATCAGGCTATATGGACATTTTGACTGTTACACCAAAAATGTGGTGTATTTGGCACAATGTGGTCAATGTCCAGCATATTATGTTGGTAAAACAAGTAGAGCCCTTAGAGAACGAATTATAGAGCGTATGTCAGATATAAGGCTAAAGAAAGAAAAAAAGAAGGAAAAAAAAAAGTAAAAAACTAATGCTTTGTACAGACATATTGAGTTGAATGGTGGGCATGTATTCAAATTTTGTGTAATACAACAAGTTGTTAGGGATGTACAAGGTATGGTCCAAGACCTTTACCTTGATATCAGTGAAATGAGGTGGCAACTGAAACTGAATGCCATGGTATCACCAGGCATCAATGACCATATTAGTATTGCCCCAGTTTTAAAATTAAAGCATATTCTTGGTTAATGGGATTATAATTATTGCTTTTACTGTATTTTATTATTGTATGTTTTATTGTATGTTTTTGTAATTAACACACATATTAATTCACAATTCACAATCCTTTTTTTAATATTGTTTTAGTGTGTTCAGTTTGCTTTAAGTAAGATGGATGTCAATTAATTAATTAGGTAATGATGTCATGACTTGTCTCTTATTTAAGCTTGCATGGTCTAAATTGTTTTTATTACTATTCTGAAGAAGTCTGAATACAGACGAAACCTAGGTCAATTCGTTTTGTGGTTGGTTGATGGTGTTTTACAGAGTCGAGTGCTGGTCATTGTTTGTATTTCTGGTTGATTTGCTTTTCTGTTGTCACTAAGCCAGAAGATCTGACATGAAATTGGCACCTTTGTCAGTCAGTATTTCTTTTGGGAAACCTACCCTGCTAAAAATCTCTAGCAAAGCATTAGCCACCTTCTCTGCCTCAATGGAGGCCAAAACCACTGCCTTCAGGGTATTGTGTAGCATAATCCATTACCACTAGGATATACTTTTTCCCTGTGGAACCTTGGGTACTCAGAGAACCCACAATATCCATAGCTACCCTCTGAAATGGTTCCTCAATCACAGGCAAATGCATCAGAGGAGCTCTCACCTTGTCTCCTACCTTGCCTACCTTTTGGCACTGCTCACAGGTCCTGCAGTACCCTGTTACATCTCTGGAAATTCCAGGCCAATAGAAATTCTGCATAATATGCTTCTTTGTATGTTTTATGCCCAAATGACCTACAAAGGGAATATCATGGGCTATGGCTAGAAGAGCCGGATGGTAGGCTCTAGGCACCACCAAATGCTGTACTCTCTCACCTTCTAGACCTCCCTCAGGGGTCCACTCTCTGTACAGTAACCCTTTGTTCCAGTATACAGATTCCCCCTTTCCTTGAGAATCAGGTGGCTCCCTAGCTACCTGCCTCAGGCCTTGCAATGTAGGGTCTGAGAGCTGAGCCTGTCTCAACTCTCTCCTTGTAACCCTTCCCAGCTCCCCTTCCACAGGAAGTCTGACATCCACTGACAGTGGTGCCTCACTGTCAGTTTGGATACTACTACTCACCTCTACCTTTGCAGTCACTCTGTCCACAGGACCATCAGTACCTCCTAGCAGCTGTGGCTCACCTTCAGTCTCACTGCTACAGGGTAGCTATCTCCCTGAAGTAACCACCTCACCAGTTCTTGCTGCAAGTATGCAGTCTGTCTGGGTCTCTCCCAGGTTACCAGACCTACATGCTTGTTTCCTAGTCTGACTGCATGTAACTGCATAAGCACATGGTACTGCCTCATCCAAATCCTTCCCTATCAGGACATCTGCAGGATAGTAGTTTGGTACCCCTGTTGTCTCAAGACAACCTACTATTGGCATTTTGTCTTTACAACTTACTGGCACCCTCACATTTTGTTCCCCGCCTTGCCTCTGTGGACATCCTTTGCATTTAAAACATTTAACCCTAGCTCCTGGACATGTACCTGGACTAGTGGCTTCCCCTGCTACTGGCAGATTCTGTTGGGGGAGTCTGTGCTGCCCACCATATGTTCCTTTAGACCCATGAGCAGTACTGGTGGTCCCTTTCCTGTGCAGGACTGCCCTGCTTGCTAGGTTCAGATCTCTCTTCTTCCCTAACTCCTCTGAAGTAGCACATTGTTTATCAGCTAACCAGATCCTGATGTCCTCAGCCAAAGTGCTAAGGGCTTTTTCTCTCACCAAAACATCTGCCAGACCTTCAAACATAGTGACCTGACATCCACTCACCTAGCTATGGAAATAAGTACCCAGTTCAGCAACATATTCACACACACTTTCATCTGCCTTGCGTCTATGCTCACAAAACTGTTTCCTATATGTCTCGAGTGTTAGCTTAAACAATTCTAACAAGAGATTTTTAACAGTAGTATAATCAAAACATGCAACATCAGACATTTCTGACAAAACAGTTAAAGTTTTACCATGGAGTAAGGGGGTCAGGAACCGTACCCAGAGCCTTTGGTCAACACCAAACTTTGTATACCGTCTCAAACATATGAATGAAACTATCAAAATTATCCCCCTCTTTAAACCAATGAAGAAATTTACTGATCTGTTGTGCTGTTGGGGTCCAGTTACTTCCTTCCCCATTACCTCCATGATTATGTTGAAGAGTCAGCATCTCCTTTTCATGCTGCCTCTGTATCTCCTTTTCCTCAGCTTCCAGGCATAGCAGTTTCTCATTCTCCTCAGCCTGCAAATGTCGCAGTCTTTCATTGTCCTCACTCTCTAGATACCTCAGTCTCTAGGATGCTTCTATTTCTACATGCCTGGCCTCCAACTCAAGTCTCTTTAGCTCCAGATGGATTTTTAAGTCCTCTGCAGAAAGGTTGAGCTGTCCATTCTCCGAGGGTATTATATCTCCACCACCAGTCTGATTGTCCTCCTGGTTGTTGTTTTCTGATGCAGCTGTAACCAAGGCTGCAATCAGGTCTGCCTTAGTCAGGTTTCCATGCACCAGTCCCCTATCCTGGCACATCTCTGCCAGCTGGCTCCTTGTCAGCTTTCCATAGTCCTCTGCTGACATGCTGCCTGCTCACCCTGACTAACTAAGCTAACAAAAGAAATAAAACAGTTGTGATCTGAACTCTGAGTATTCACTGCATGGCTGATTTAGAGTACAAAACACCTTCATACTCAATGTATACAAGCAACAGGAGTTCACTCTACCCACACCACTACAAGCCAATTAGTATTTGCCAACCAATTAATATGTGGTGTGGATATCCCACCACTGCCAAACAATTAATATGCGATGCCTGTGCTCTGGCCCAGCAATCAAAGAACCTCAATCCTCACAACTAAAACCAGTGAGGGGCATCTCATATAGGAGGAAAGGATAACAAATACACACAGTAAAGTGCAATTTCCCTTAAGAGCACACATAGATCACAGTTAGTTTGGGGCTTGTCGCTCCCTTGCTCTGCATAGAAGACTTATTTATTGAAGGTAGAATCGACCAGAGGATCTATAATTACTTGACAACTTTGTACCCTAGATATTCATGTATATTTGGCATCCCCAAGATCCATAAGTGTATTGAGAATCCTCCTTTGAGACCACTAGTGGATAGCAGAGGTTCACCAACATACTCGTGTGCTAAAATGGTAGATGCCATTTTACAAAAGTTCTTATGCCATGAGACCTAAATATGTAAAGATTCATGGTCATTCTTGGAAATGATCGAGGCCTTAGATTTCAACATGAACATTAATTTTCTCACTACTGACGTGAGAGACCTCTATACTTGTATCCCCCACGAGGTAGCTATAGAATGGGTAGCACTTATGTTAAAGAAACACAATGCTACAGCCACGGAAATTAGTTTAGTCATGGAACTTATTGATCTGGTACTCTCTAACAATTATTTTATGTTCCAAGACCATGTTTTTCTGCAAAAAGTAGGGGTAGCAATGGGGTCACCATGCAGAGCTAGCGTCACAAATATGGTCATGGCTTACTGGGAATCGGAATACATGTTTAACAACAATACATGCTGTGACTCCTTTGTTTTCTATACGAGATACCTGGACGACATCTTCATCCTCATCAATGGAGATGAGCAAGATAGTGAGTATGTGCTGGAATATTTCAACAACACTACGCATTTCCTACAATTCACTTCTACATTTAACACTGATACTATAGCGTACCTAGATATTCACCTAGTGAAAAATTACACTATTAATAGTTATGTAGCAAGGATACTTAGAAAAAACACATATTCCAATACGTTCCTCCATTTCACCAGTAGCCATCCCTTTCATCAAAAGAGGTCAGTCATTAAGGGCCAGTTAGTGAGGGCTTATAGAATGACCAGTTTGGATGAAGACTTTTCTGATGAATGTGCTGTTTTAAAAAGCATGCTTTTGCACTGTGGATACCCAGAGCCCCTCTTGGATGATCTTATCCAAGAGGTTACAACTAAGAGAGTGGATAGGTTATACATTCCTTTATTTAGTGCTAAACCCCTACCGACACTGTCTAGTACGCACAATGTAGTGGAAGAATATTCAGACACCACTAGTAGAGCATTGGTTAGAGAGGACAGGAATGTTACATTGTTCTTTATCACTACATTCAGTTCACACAGTTACTCATGTTTGGACACATTACAGAAATATTGGGACCTGTTTAAGATGTACCCTAACATTTATGTTAAAGTAGGTGAGACCCCTAGAGTGACATTTAGAAGAGGGAAGAACCTTAAAACCCTCTTAGAACAGCAATATACCCCAGTAGTATGGAATACTGGGAAGAATACATGTCAAAATTGCAACTATTGTAAACTTGTAGAAGTCACTAATTTGTTTAAGGTTAACGGTACAACTTATAAACTGAAAGGCAGACTCAACTGTAATTCGTCTTTTGTAGTTTACTTGGCTAGGTGTACATTCTGTCCTGCTTTCTATATAGGAAAGACGGAGCGGAGGCTCCATGACAGAATTTATGAACACCAATATGCTATGAATAAATGTAAACTGGAGAATGAGCTAGCTAAGCACACTATTTCTAATAAATAACATGCTTTTAAATTTATTATCATTGATCAAGCCAAGTATGATAGTAGGGGTGGCTCTAGACTACTCAAACTTGAAGAACTTGAATTAGCTTGGCAAGTGAGGCTGAATGCCTACAATTAGTAGCATTCTCAAACTAAACTCTCATGTTTTCCCTAAACCTAAAGTCTCAATCAGTCCATAAAGCTAATATCCTCTTCTCTAACTCCACTCTTCCTATCACACCCTAAGCCTAAAATCCCCCTCCACTCCCTAACCCTAAACTCCTGATCATACCTGTTCCTTCTCTAAACCTAAAATTCACCTCCTCTTCTGAACTTTAACTTCTTGATCACTTAAATTAACCTAAAGTCCACCTTCCCTTCCATTCTGCTTTTTCAGCCTAAAGTCCCTCTCTTTGTTTCCTTTCCCCACATAACGTCTGCACTAAACTAATTAAATCCAAAAACAAGTTTGAAAAACCAGCAACACAGTCCAAGAAGAGTAAAATAACACTATTTATTCCACTGTTTAGAGCACTTTTAGTCAGCCTAATAGCAAACTTCTTCAGAAACAGTTACAGCAATAAAAAAAACTTCCTTATAAGTAAGACAGGTGATCAGCATTCACCAATTGCATCACTTTGTTCTACTTAAGCAGACACACTTTAAAATTAAAGTGACAACTGCTGATAACCAGTAATAAAACAACATTAAAGTATATAAACACATTAAAGTATGTAAACACGTCTTCGACAGTGACCATGAATACACAAAGGTAAAAACATTAAAAGTTATTTTGTATAACCCAACACTTGACAGAAATGATATATGTTTTTAACAAAATGTGACTCATCTCTGCAAGCTCTTATAGGTTCATAGGTTCATAGGTTCATACTAGGCTATCTGCCCGAGGGCATTTACAAGCCTAGCCCATAGTTTTGTGGCTTACGCCACCCCTTTAGTATGGGGAACTATACCCATTATTTTTCTGTGCCTCTGTTGAGCAGTGACACTGAGGTAATCCCTGGGGTATATCTGCGATCTCCCATCCATTGGTCAAGATTTCTCTTGAACAAGGCCAGCAGGGTGCTCTGCCTCACATATACCGGGATTTTATTCCACAGCATAGGAGTCTTTGGGTGATGAATCTATCCCTCCAGCACATCCTATTAATAGCCGTGTCGAGGTTTAAGTCTCCCGCCCTTGTGGCTCTGGCGGATCTAGATTTTTTGAGGTGAAGCATATTCATCAAATCTGGGTTTGACATGGCCTTGTATGTTAGGCAAAGGTCACCTCTGAGCAAGCGGTAAGCGACTGAATAGAGCTGGAGTTCTTTCAGTCGGGCAGCATAGGACAGATGTTTGAGACCCTTTATCCTTTTGGTGAGGAACTTTTGTGGCCTCTCCAGCTGCTGCAAGTGTCGGGTCTTTTTTTTTTAGGGTTAGGCTGTAACTATTTAATAAAGGGACTTAAATATGTTGCCCTTTGCCAAAAATGTGCAGGTTTTTATACAGGGAAAATGATACAAACATTTAAAGATCGGATTTGTGAACGTGTGTAGCATTGGTAAAAGGGATAACAACAGAGCATTAGCTAAACACATAGCCAATTTCCCTAGTAGTCATTCAATTTTATTCTTTGGATTTAAAATAATATGGATTAACCCTAGAGGAGAGTCCACAGGATTACATTTAGAAGTTCGGGATCGCTACTTGCAAATTAAAACAAATGCCTGTGAAGCTCTTGGTGTAAGCAGTGCAATGTGTAGAAACTGTGTACTTAAAAAGAAATCACTGGGATTGTTATGATTTTTAAATTTTATATATATATATATATATATATATATATATATATTGATAGATTTTTAAAACTTGATGTGTGTTAATGTTATTTTTGTTTTACGGAGAATTATTGAGCTAGCAATGTGATTGGATTTTAATTTAGGAATTGGATCACGTGATAATAATGTTATTTAAATCAGTATTGGTAAGGTTATTTTATTCTGAAGAAGTTGCATAATAGAAATAAAAGTACTAAATAAAATAATTAAATTTATTTTTATTCTGCTGCGAGTCTTGTTCAGTGGTATTTTTGTTTTGGAGGTGATCCATATGCCCAGTACTTTTTCTGCGGTTACTGGTTTCTTTTAACGTTCTGTGATGACATATGTGGATACGAACTCACAGCAGCTTACTGGTTTTGAACAATTCCAGGATATTTTTAATTCAACTATGGGAAATTTGACAGCTCTGCTGCAGCAACTTACTGAGCAACTTACTCAACCTAATGTCGAGCAGTTGAGCAGTCCCGGTTTTGCTCAAATATTCCTGGTTCAAGTTGGTTCAATGTTAAAGATTTGGGGAACTCGAGTGTTTTAGCAGAACAAGACCACTTATTCATTTTACCAGGACAGCGTAGTAACCCTGGTTTGGTCCATTCACCCAACAACCTGCTGAATATTGGATATGTTGGTAGACATAATATAGAAGATGCATCTCAAGGTAACTATTTTAATTTATTGGACTGGTTTAATAGAAACTTTTCTTTTACTGAGACTGAGATTGGCCATCACAGCAAATTAGAATTGCAATTAAGACAATTAGAGTGACTGGTGGTCAAATTTAGAAAACTTCAGGCTGATATTGGTAACCTACATGAAAACACTGCACTGGGCACTGTACCCAAGGGGTTATCTTGTTGGAAATACCCTATGGGTTGATTGTTGAATCAGAATTGCACATGAAACTTCTAACATTAGTTGTCCAAAATGGGTGCGAGCTCATGGAGATTTTAATCAGAGACAATATTAGGGTAAGGGAACAGATGATACTGCAGATAATGAATTTGTATAATTCGGTTAAAAATGACTTCTTAAATTTGTATAATTCAGTTAAAAACAATTTCTTACTTAAACAGATAGAACTTAACTATAATAATGACTATCATAAAGCAGACTTTGGTTACTGACCTAAAGGCTAGGAAGGAGATGAAAGTAAAACATGATTTGGTTGATTATGATAGGGGCAAGGCTTATCCAAACTATCCAAGGTCTCAAGGATGGTCATTGGTTTATAATGAAAGGGTGCAAGAGAATATGGGAGCCAAGAGTTTTGGTAAAAACAGCTCTGAGGAATATAATCAGGATTTCCCTTTAACTCATGCATTCCCTTTGAGGAGATCAGAAAAGATCCATTCTTGACAAATGAGACAGGGGGACAGGATTCATCCAACTACAACAACTGGAGGAATTGCCAGCAGAGAAAGGAAGTGAAACAGGGCAAGCAGAATTACTGAAACAATCAGATATAGCATGCACAAATAGTGGCTGTGTTTTTTTTCTAAAGGTTTTACATTTGTCCCTACATCCAGGACTAAGTTGGTCAATGTACTTTTACATTTAAAACTTTTTTTGAGGAAAATGAATCTTTGCTTATTATTCTCTCTTGAAGGTAAATTATGTAACAATTTTCAGCTTGTCGAGTATGTATAAACCCCAACTCAACTCTGTTTTGCAGATATTTAAGCATATCTTTGAGAATGGCATTCATGAGCACTTTAAAAATAATAAAAATAAATCAAGCTTTTGATGGTTAAAAGTTTGGAACAGTGAATTTTGCTCAAAACAATATGTGCAAACAAGAATATTACGGTCATGAAACCTGATAAGTTGGGGCTTTAGAACAGATGACTTCAGTTGATTATGTTAACTAAATGTTGGTGAGTTTAATCAATGAGACTTTTGAAGAAATCTCTAGCAATGAAATCTACACCGCATATAATAACACTGATTGCATGTTATATGATATATGAATGCAAGAGATAACCGATCAGTTGGATTACAAATAATTAAAGGTGGATTATTTTTTGACTCCAACTATATTTGGATTACCAATAGTTCATAAGGATGTATTGGATGCACCTTTGAGATCTATTGTAGATGATAAGTCATCCAAAACATTCTCTCTAGCCAAATACATTGATAAGAGTGTGGATCATTTAATTAAGGACTCCTGTGATTTATTACTCATATTACCACTGACCTATATAAAGAGAATATTATTTTTGTCACAAAAGATATGAAAGACCTGTTTTCTGTTATACCTCCAAGTTAGGACTTGAGGGGTGTGGCCAAGATGCAGAGGAGACAGAAGCAGAATTCTTCAGCTCTGCTATAGTGACATATTTCTGACAAGAAATTTTATTTCTATGTTATCGTATTTTCTTTTTTTGTTTTAAAGTAAAAGTTGAAGCTTTTATGTACGATAACATATAAAACATTATCTGAATATTATTTTTTCCTGTGAAATAACTATCTGAAAGATATTTCCACTGACAAACTGAGTTATTCCAAATCCACCTCTCAAGACACTTCACTCAAGAAGGAGCTACAACTGGTTTTGACTAACATACAGGAATTATCAAAAAAACTGGCGGAATGGACTTTAAGACAGATGACTTCAAAGACAAGTGTACAAAACAGATGGAACAAATACAGAAGGCTCTTAACCAACAGAAGGTACAGATAACAGGGGTGTTCTGAATTATGTTGACAAAGGCTGTCAGAAGAAGAAAATAACAATGATTATTTATTGAAACAAAATTCACTTTTGTCAAACAAAATTGATGATCGGGAAAATAGATATCGAAGAAACAATATCCACATTTTTGGTTTACCTGAGAAAATTGAAGGTAATAATCTAAAGTTTTTTTGACATCTTGGCTCCCTAGTACACTTGATATGTCTGGAATGTGGGATTGAGAGAGCACATAGGTCCCTTGATGTTATTCCCTCTTCTGGCAAAAATATAGCTCCGAGATCTATTATAATTAAATTCTTATCTTCACTGGACAAAGAACTAATACTTAAAACTGCATGGGCAAAATCTTCCATCAAACTAAATGAAATGACAGTAAGATTTGATAATGACTATTCTTTGACAGTAATTTCAAAAAGAAAATGAAAGAAAATATTTTTTGTCATTGTATGTGAATGGCTTTTGGGAATGGATAAAAGTGGAGTGAATGAAGGAGGTCACTTTCAGGATTAATGCAAAGCTTTCCTGGTTCATTGTCTTGCTAGCTATGGGCACTCGTGAATACTGAAAGAATGTGAATGGAGCAGTGAACGTAATACATTAGATTTTATTGAACTTTTTATTGTTTTGGCTCCTTATGTCTCCGTTTGCATGGTATTTGATTTCTTATATATATGTCTGGCTGCATTATAGCATAAAGTATTTAAAAATGACATGCAAAATGGCTTAGGTTGTGATACAGCGGCCAGAGAGTTAGAGCAGAGCTTTCTGACAAAGCTATTTACTGATGTAGATAGTTGCTCTGTGTATCATAGGCAACTGTATGCTAGCAACATATGAGTGATCTCTGGAGGCGGGAACTTAGTTTTGTGAAGCAACTCTAATAAAGCTTATACTTGTTGCTGTCTTATATTATTGAGACTTTATTCAATTGTGATGATGAACCTTTATACAAAATACATAAAATTATTATTTTTGGTCAATTGAAGATGCGATAACTTATAGGGGTCATATTTGTGTAGCAGACATGTTAAGTGATTGCATATGATGTTATGAATAGATGCTGATTATATTCATAACATTTACTATTTTAATGATTTTGCTTGTCTAAAAAATCTGCAGTGGCATTCAGAAGTTAAGCAGTATACATTAATATACAGCAGTGTAAAAAATTGTGCAGTTAATGGAAACAGAAATGTAAAAACTTCTGTTGTGTCTGATGTTTGTTATGATAAATGGAGAAGGATAACTGGTATTAGTGCTGTTGTGGCATGTTTCTTTATATACTTATTTAAACAGTCATAAAATGTATACCCTCTCGTGTTAGTCATGATGGTAATAATACGTGATTGTCTGATTGCAGGAGATATGGTTGTCATGTCTGGGGTGTCCTGGTGGACAGAGCGATTGAAGGGAATAATAGGGAAACTGGCTGGAGAACTGAAAGGGATATTGTTTGTGGAGGGGTGGTTGTGAAAAGTAGTGGTGTATTGTAGAGCAGAACATGGATGACATAAAATGGTTGCACTTAAAATGTTTAAATGCGCTCATGAAAATGTAATGCTTGAGTGAAGATTTTATGCACCACTCATGCTGACTCCACATCTATTTTCCCGCCATTAACTAAAGTATCGTGAAGTAACAGACTCCACGTTCATTATTTGTCATAAAATTTAGCTTATAACAAAGGGGTTGATTGATAATGGATTTAAATAATACAAAGACAACAAGTAAAATATACAAATGACTGTTATATATAATTAGAGATAATGTCTTATACAAAGATTTGTATAACTGAATAAGTAAATAATGAATACATCAAATGATACCACAATTCATTAGTTACATATCACAAGGCTCATGGTAATATGCAAATATTATAATCAAATGTCAATGGCCTAAAAACTTGAAATGATTGCATATGATAATAGTCAATATTTAGAAACATCCAAGTTGTCTCATAACAAAATGAGCAATAATAGAGCCACGTATAGATTTATATACACATTCAAATTGTCTGGACATCAAGGCATATACTTGATTGAATGTAGAAAATACCTTTGAATGGTAAAACTTTGTTAAAATACAAGTTTATATTTGTTGTTGGATTCACTGAAGGCTCTTGACAACTATCTTTAAGTTGGTTGATATGCAAAATATGTTGTGCTCTTATAGAAATTTATTAAATTAATAGGCTCGGACAGATACATTTACTGAGATAACTTTAAAGTGTCAGTTTAACTGGCAGACTGATATATATTATAGATAGAAGAAATAGAATTGAACAGAGGGTATATTTCAAGTGTTTCTGATCAGTCATAGATTAGTAAATGTAGTTGAAAATGCAAGATAAGCATCTAGTCTTTGTACTGGAAACAATATGGTTGTTTTATAGACAGAGTCATAGATGATGTGGATTGATATTAAATTAAAAAAATTATATATTTTTACAGGAATTGTTAGTAAGATGTAACAGCAATATCCACTTATACTAGTGGAACACATAAATAAACATATTGTAGCATGAGTCAAATACTGGACTATATAATGGTTACTTAGTTCAAGAATATAAAAGATAGGGAATGGGACTTGGGTGGATGCTGTGGCTAGAGATGGTATGGCTGCACAATGGGTGTAGGTGCATGTGTAAATGCATTTTTGAAAAATAATAAATGTCATTATATACGTGAATGGCAAACCTTGAAAGTGAAAGATGGTGTTCAGAGTCTCAATCTTTGGAGACTGATGTCATTCCTTAACAAGATAATATATGTTAATTTTCAATATTAACTTTAATTTATTCTTAAACTACATTAACTGGATGAAACATATTTAAATTACTGACATATACAATTAAAAATGATAACTGACAACAGCTATTACAGTGTCATTTCTGCTTGCAGCTGTGTATCTAAAACAGGAATACATCTTATTAAAATGCAATGGCTAACACAAAACAAACTTGAGCTACACAACATATCTTTATAGTTTTAGTCATTTATAAACACCATCATATACCAAAGTATATATACTATTTTCAAAATAAAATGCTCATCTAACTCACGGTAATTAACTAATTACCTGACAAGCTTTATAACTGTTATTCACTAAATATTTTTAACAAATTCAAACTATTACAAAATTCAATCTGTTGTTGGCATATCAATAAAATAATTTATTGTATATAAAATTTTGTACCAGGTTAATGCAAAAGCGTTCTATACATATGGTTGATTGTACATATATAAACATATGCATTTGCAGATATATGTTTATGCATGCTAAAGGTTGTATATAATTTGATATACATAGAGAAATATACTTTATTAGCTTAGAAAAACATAGAATTTATAGAAACCTGGACAGCATGAGAGTTGTTATAATATTTATGGTATCTAAATTTCTTACTAGACATAATGGAATAATTTAATTACAATGTGGCTGAGCTGGCCTAATTTTACTTCTACTGTTAAGTAGAATGACTTGGATAGATATACTATTCAAGTCTGGAGTTGTATACTCCATGGGGGGAAGGATAGTTAGACTTGTTTTTTGTTATATACTATATGTTTTGGATCATTTATTCATTTTCAGGTATCTACAAAATCACATAAATGCAATCGCTATAGTATTATACATTTCTTGAGTTTCATTATTATTAGCACAAAACTTTATTTAGATACAACTGGATCATTATATTCTGTGTATCAGAATGCCTTAAATTACTTGTTTATTAGTTTAAAACATGACAAAATTAAAATGTATTTCAATTAATATAAATGGTTAAATAATGGTTGCAAAATAAATAGTTTCTATAAATACATAAGATTATTTTCACCACAGGTAATATTTATCCACGAAACACGTTTATTAGCAGGTGATGTAGGCAGACTTAATAATAAACAGTATACAGTTCCAGCAAGTTCCCAATTTGGTCAGAAAAGAAGAGGGGTAGCCATTCTTTGGAAAATAATCTACCATCACCAAATATTCTGAACACCTATAGTGATGATAAAGGTATGTTTTGTTTAGTAAACCTACAAATCAGTTCAAAGATATATTCACTTGTTAAAATTTATTGGATACCAGCAATGGGTGTTAAAACTGCCAAGATCCTATTGGATAAGATATCACAGTACTAAAAGGGAAGTCCTATTACGGCTGTAAACTGTAATTGTATTCTTAATGATAAAGACACTAATGCAGTAGGCAAACAGAGAATATCAGCGAAAGCTTTAATAGATTTTAACAACCTACTCAATATCAAGGACACTAATGAATATTTATTTAGTGACTCTCTCTTTTTTACTCACTACTCAAATAGATATGGTACTCACTCAAAAATAGACAGAGTCTTTGTTTCCAATGACTTACCCATTTATTTAAATAAAGTTAATATAGTTTATTGTCCAGTCTTGGCTCACAATGCCATAACTTTTGACATTTTTTTGGAATGACAATAAAAATGTCCACACTAAAAGGATTCCAGCTTACATCACTAAGGTAAAAGATTTCAAGGAATTCTTCAAAAAAGAGATTGCAACATACACAGACTTTAATAATACAATGGAAATATCAAATGTCTATATATGGGATTCTCTTAAATCTTATTTAAAAAAAAAAAAAAATATATATATATATATATATATATATATATATATATATAATTGTTTATATAGATATATATATATATATATATATATATATATATATATATATATATATATATATATATATATATATATACACACACACACACACACACACACACACACACACACACACACACACACACACACACAGAGTTGTTGTTGATTCTTGTGATAGGGTTCATTTGGGCTGGCCTTGGGGAGGCAGGTTTGGTATGCCGGTTAGGGCTGATGCCTCTTAAGCACAGAATAAAAGGTTTGTTTGCCCAGTTTATGCAGGAGTCATGTTCAACCGTGGGGCATGATAGCTCGAGTTTGTATTGAGGGCTGGTGCAGGTGTTGCTTGCCTTAGTATAGTGCTGGTTAGGCAGAGGTTCTGTGGTCGCGCTGGTTCAGCAGAGCTCCCTCGTTAACCCTGTCATTTATATTTATTTATTTTATTTATTTAATTTTCCTCTCTCACATTGTAATTATGTTTCGGTGGTGGTGGTGTCATTATTAGCAGCTTCGGTGGCTGAGGTGCATTTAGTTTAGCCCAAGCTGTCTGTGTCACTATAGTACCTAAGAAGTGCTGTTTTCCTGGCTGGTAGCAGTTTTTTTTTGTTCGTAGCTGTTCAGATGTTTCTGTGGACCACGAGGCTCCCGTGAGGGATGATTCCTCACCTCACATGTCCAGTCATATGCTGAGTTAGTAGTTATTGCAAATTACGAGTCCTTTCATGTTGATGTTTGATGATCGCTGGTAGTGGAAGGTATGGGCCAACACAATTTGTGTTACTTGTAGCTTTTAATCTTCATTAGTGCTGGGTTGTAAATAAATGATAAAGTTGCTTTATTATTGGATCTCGTCAAATCTTTGTATTTTAATAATATTGCATCTGGCTCAAAATAGTTGGCACTTTTGAACAGGAAGTGTGGTTTCCATGTTTTGACTTGTGCTTTCTCTATAGAATTTGGAGAGTGGCCATTGTTGGTGTGTTTTTGCATCAGCCCAGTGGGCTTTTCGCGGGCTTGGAGGTGTGTTGTTGGTGGGTGCACAGTGCGCATGCATGCCAGATTTTTCATTCTGGTGGTCCATGGCCTCTGTCTCTGTGAGATCCTAGTTACAAATAAAGCAAATGATAGTATTTTGGACAGTGTGCATGTTTCTATTAAACTTATTTATCATTTCAACCACTGGGGTTTATAACATCACTTCTGTGTTTCATTTACCTTGTGTATTTATTTATTTATTCAGAAGGGAGTTACAGTGCAAATCCCACTCTGAAGACAATGCTGAAATGTGATTAATCTGGACAAATGAATGCCACTGGTGTTACCTGAAGTTTCCATAACATTCTATCTAGGAAGCAATTATCAGTACTGTGTGAGATCTGTGCATCAGGTATCATATCTCTTAAGTGTATCTCATTGTGAGAAATGTTTCTCATTTTGAGTTTTAAAAATAATCCATATTCCTTACATTTCCTCAATGAGAGGGTCTCTCACACATTCAGAGTTGAGTATTTTTATAACTGATATCAGTGGTGAATAATGCTAAATCATATTTTTAAAAGTAAAACATTTTAGCCACCCTGAGAGTATCTTTGCAAAAGTGTTAGCATGAAGTTTAGATAATGTGATTATAAATGTATATTCTGCATGTTCTAAAGGCCCCAAATTCAGTATGTCAGTAGAATTTAGGAAAAAGTTGATCTCTGCCTTGATGACTAAATTAGAAACATAGGAAAATGCTTCTAAGTTATTGAGAGCACTGAATTTGGATGGGGGAGTGTGGTATGTCTATGCTGAAGTCAGCACTGGTAAGTTTCTATGATTTTGTAAAGGCTGCGGTTTTGGATGTAGAAGAAAGCAGTGTAAGTTATATACCCCAGTAAAAGAAAAATCTGGTATTTGGTGAAATAAAGGTAAGGAAATCTGAATGTACAAATAGTTGAACCAGCATTTGCAAATGTATACTAAAAGACAAGTTGCCACAACAGGCACTAAAGTGTTGCAGAAGGCACAGTGATATTCTAACAGACACAGCTGAATTTGCCAAGTGGTTTCTTGCTTGGAATTGCTGAATGGCTGTCTAAAAAAACTGTATCTATTAAATTGCAAACTAAATTTCTTGAGCTACCTTCATGAAAGGAATGTACTGAAAAATCTGGCAGTTGTGTAAACCTTATCAACTGTTTTGTAGAAAAAGTAACACATGCAACTCTAAGCTTTTACAATACAATAAGTACTGGTAAAAGTGAATTAAATTTGTAAAATTTACAATGCATTTTGAAGTGAAACTTGGCAAACTTCTTAAAAGGTTAATTGTGATAGCATGGTGAAACAGTGGAAGATAATGCTTTGTCATACACCTCCTGGTGCTATAAAGGTTCCAAACAATCTGATCTAAGAATATATACACTTCTAACCAAATTCCCCACTCCTCCTGTGTTACATGTCTCCCGACCAACCAGAATCAACTAGCTCCTAATTCTGTCCCATTCTATCCTTCCTACAGGCCAGTTCTCCTACTGCAAGCAATCAGTTAACTAAAACAAACCCATCTCCCCTTACTCTTAACATCAGGGCTCTGTACCAAATAAGTGTGCAGGGAAACTAAATTTATGGAGGTAAACCTATAATTATTTAAACATTTGTGAATCTATCCTGCACAAAATAAATAAATAAATAAATAAATAAATAAATAAATAAATGTTTAATTGCAAAAGGGGATCCGCAAGTTGCCAGAGTGATGAACAGGAGCAACTGTACAAATGAGAAACCTTTGGGATTGTTGCGGCTTGTATTAAGTCATTAAGAGAGCCTTGTTAGAAGTAAAACCATCAAATTTTAACCATCCTATGACCTTTCTAGCTGAAGTTGTTAGTAAGCCGTTAGTATTTGTTACTCATTTTTCCTATTTGTTCCACAATTCAAATGCTGGTGTCCCTCATTTTGGAAATGGAAGTCTGAGAGCTAGGCACTGGGCAGTGAAGTACATTTGAGTTTCGGACTTTGAATTTTCAGATGGGGAATGTTAAAGCAAATCCTGTTGTGTTGGCAATTTATAAGCCATAAGAATAGTGCTTGGTATGTTTAGTGGAAAGGGAGGTTCCATTGTGGATGTGGTCAGTTGGACAAAGCACTTCTCCATTCATAGTATTTGCTTCCCTAGACGCCTACCTAGCAGGGTGACTGACGTGATCCCCGGGGGGAGGGTGGAGGTTGTCCTTGAAGATGTCTTGGAATGTGTTACGTATTTTGGATGTTTTACATGTCTTTTTCTTTCTTGCAGATGGGGTCTTGGAATGCTGCGACTGTAATTTGGAATAGGTGGGTATAAGGTGGAGCCTTCTTGTTCCTATTAAAGGGTTTAATTTTGTCCTTTTCTTTGTAGATGATGGTGTGCCGCGTTTCAGTGGTGAGATACAGTGAATTCACAGATAATCATGCTTTAGTGTCGATTAAGCAGTGGGGTCATTGGGTGAGTAATCAGAAATGGATAGGTGAAGAAGCAAGCACAGTGATCCGGAAGAAGAAGAAACTTATGTATGACTGTCCAGGATGATGAAGCATAACCAACTTTTTGTTTACTCTGGAATAAGTACTAATGTTTTATGACCTCATTTGATTTGTGATACAGGATAATGTAAAATCCATGGTAGAATTAAGAGTTCTATTATTTAGACATCATGGGATCCAGTGGTGCAGTGGTTTGTGTCGTTTCGTAGCTAGAGGTTTTTCAGTTCGATTCTCGGCCGGGGGCCAGTTGTGTGGGATTTGCATGCCCTCCTTGCATTTGTAAGGGTTTTGCCGGGTACTCCTGGGTTTTCCTTCCATGCTGCTAAGTTGCTAGTTACTTAATATTGGATATATTTGTACGGGAAGACATATAGATCATATAAGTTAGATGGTCATAGTGAGAATGGTTTTGCTGCATGTTTAAATTTGGATGCATGTTTAAATGGAAGTCCTGATCACTTGGTTGGCACACTGAGGTCACAGATGGGAGTGTTGCATGAGTAACAGTCAATGCCTTGATGGAAATGGACTTGGAAGGTAATGGTTTTTGTTTTGTGGATGTTTTGAGTGCTGAAGAGGCTATAGGGTAGTAGATACATTTTATTCAGTGGTCATTAAGGCACATTACAGTTGGGGCAGTGGTGATTTCTTGCAGATGTAGGACATGTTTATTTTGGCCAGTTTGAGTGGGTTACTTTGGTAGGGTTAATAGTTTATGTAGTTTATCAAATTTTTTGCTAGTGGCTTAATTCTTTTGATAAGCCCTTGTGGCAGATGGATAGGGTGGGTTAGAGGGATTTGTATTTTGATTATACATTTATACGTGTGGGGTTTGGGGTGTATTTGTTATGGCTGTGGTTAGTTATTACAGAAAGGTGAGGGCCAGCAAGGGCAAGGATGGTTCTTAGGTGCTACTCTCGTATTGTTTAGTTGAAGGGATGATAGGAAGGTTCGTGATCTATGATAGGGCTGCTGTTAAGGTTAGTTAGCAATTGCCCTTGTCTGGTTTTTAGGGGGCATTGGGTTAACATCAGGGAGGGATTAAGGGTTTACTATAAATCATTTGGCCTGTTTGTTACTTTGGCTATGTATGTGAAGGTTTATAAGCTGGAGGGTTGAGTCATTGGCTTGTGTGAGGGAAGATGATTGAGGGGGCAGGGAGTATTTATTTTACTTTTGGTGTTTGTGTTAGCTGGTGTAGGAGGTTCACTGGGGGTTTTGGGAGATTATCGTTTGTTTCCAGTTGCCAATATGGAACTTATAGGGTTGATGGTGGTTGGGCTGCTAACAATGCCATGATTTGTTTAATCATTTCATGTTATAAAGGCTAATTGGTTTAATGTCTAGATTGATATTGCACCTGCGTTAAAAAGATCCCATTGGTATGATGGTATGCAATTGGGTTTAATAACAAAATAGTATGGCTTATTTTGTTGAGTTGCTGTTTTAATTCTTGCATGGGATAGTGTGATGGTGGGATTGCTAGACAACAGCAGTTTAATGATACTATTTTGGTTGGTAGTGATGGGGGAGTCATTAGAATTGTTATTGCTCTGGCATTAAGGAGAGCTCATTTGGTTATTACTGGATTGGGTGGTAAATGGGGTTGCAATGTGGCATGATGTCATATAGTTGACTCTGCATGGTTTTTATAATGCCCTTGAAGTCATTGCGGAGCTGCCATTGGTCATGAAGTGAAGATTATTTAACTCATGTGCAGTGCAATGCTAGGTTATCTTAGCATAGGTGAAGGGTCAGTGTTTTGTTTTCAGTTGTTTCAGTAACTGTTTATTTTATGTGATAGGGTTTTAGCAGTTAACTCTACCCACTTTGGTTAGTGGGGACAGGGTACACCGAATGATGTTTGGCTGGATGCCGTAGTGGTTTTTATTTTGTTGGAAGTGTGACACAGAGAGGGGGAACAGCCTGGTCAGGCTGCTGGGCAGAGACGAGGGGCAGGCTTGCCTTCTTCTGTTCTCCATCTGGTGTTGGATGGTCAATTCAATAAGTATGAAAAGGAAAGTGAGTGGTTACACTGCTTGAATACATAAGTAAGCGGAGGAAGCTGCTTATTTGGTTGATAGTATAATGCAATAAATGGTAATGAAAGTGAGCGGTTACGCTATTCGATAAGTATATTAGCAAGTGGGTGAAGCTACTTATTGGATTGATGATATAATGCAATAAATGGTAAGGAAAGTGAGTGGGTACGCTGCTTCATAAGTAAGTGAGTAAGTGGAGATATGGATGCTGCTTACTGATCAGGATGAGCAGGTTTACGCAGTCCTGTCTTAAGATAATTTTACATGGATGTTATTTCACCTGTATCATGTTTGGTTAAAATGAATGACTATTGATTAACATTTATGTTTGTGGAAATTTAATAAATGTCATCAAATGTCATTTGGTGTAATGTGTTTCTTGAAGCAGACCTGGACAACAGAATAACAACTGAAAAGAATTGATAAATCCATATTGATGATCAAACTTACAAATCAAATCTATAAGCTAAACCTTAATAAAGCACCAGGCAATGATGGTATAATTCCTGAACTTTATAAATTAATGCCCAAAACTGCATTAAATGAATTACTTCATACTTTCCAGAAGTGAAAAATTTAGAAAACATTCCACTATCTTGGAAGTACACTCTTATTTCACCCATATTGAAAACAGATAAAGATCCTTCAAAATGTATCTCTTATAGGCCAATTTCATTATTAAATGTTGACTGCAAATTATTTATGTCTACAATAGTAGATAGAGTTCAACGATTTTTCCTAGCCTAAATCACAATGATCAAACTGATTTTATAAGAAATAGAAGCATTTATGATATCAAAAGAATTTTAACTACAATTGACTATACCAACAATATTAATGATAATTTAACATTAGTAAGTCTAGATATTAATAGTGCTTTGACACAGTTAATTGGAATTATATTATGTTAATATTACAGGTATATAACTTTCAAAGGATTTTCAACAACTTATAAAAAAACTCTATGATAACTCATTAGCTTATATAAAAATAGGATCTTATGTCTCGCAATCAATACAGATAACTAAAGGAAAAAAACAAGGCTGCCCACTATCCCCATTATTATTTACTCTAGTCATGGAAGCATTTGTGAATTATATAAGATCAAGTGCAGATATAGTAGGACTGCAGTTCGATCACAATTTAAATTAAAAAATACTTGTATTTGCTGATGATATTTTATTGACATTGAAGGATAATACAAACTCTCTCAATTGGCTTTTCAAGTTAATCAAAATATTCCAGTCTAAATCAGGTATTTCATTTAATGAGGATAAAACTAAAATTATATGTATAAATACCAGTAGTTTAGATATATCAAAAAACTTTACTAAATATATAGTCAAAGGTCATAAAATAACTTATCTTGGAATTATATTAACTAACAATATAAAAGAAACTATTAAAATAAACTACTCCACGTGTCTAGAAAAATTAAAACCATTATCAATAAATGGAATAAAGTTATATTCAGAATAGAAAAAACATATTTAATAATAAAGATGATACTGCGTTATCAAAAATATTTATTTTTTGAAATGTATTTATTATTATTATTATTTGAAAAATGTTATATATTATTCAGTCCCTGGCTCTTCCACTTTTCACAATTCAATTATTCCACAATTCAGTAATTTAATGTTTAAATTTCTTTGGCAACCCTACAAACCCAGAATGGCATATAATCATCATCTTAGAAGCTGGTCATATGGAGAAACAGATCTACCTAACATAAAATTATACTCAATATCATGTTTTATAATGACCATTATCCACTGGACAAACAAGAACTATCATGCTAAATGGAAAGATATACATGAAAATATTTCGTTAAAAAGTATTTATAAAAAATATGACTGTCATAATAATTTAATCAACAAAAATTTTATTTGGATTTTTTAGACTTTATTTCAGAACATCAAAACATACTGAAAAATTCATATACAAAATAATATTAATATATTTATTACATTCATAATGAATGCTTTCAATGATAAACAATTACTATATTGGTATCAGTTCATAAATAAAGAAAAATTAAATACCTTAGTTTATATTTTGAATAAATTTAACATACATAATGAAATGTGGTTAGATGTACAAAACTGCAGGTTTTATGTAGATAAAAAATAAACCTGATACATATATCAAAAAGAGATACCTAAATTTACAGAATTCTTAATATTACTGGTGCATCAGAACTTCACAGAAAAGAGACTCTTACCTAAAATATACAAGATTAACAAGATAAAGATAAATGAGCATAAAGATAATTATTGGGATTATTTTATGGCTATTAATTATTACTACCCTAGTAATGCTGAAAAAAATGCTGTTCTCTTTTACAGCTAAAACCACAATGTCTTTGAAATGGAAATTATTTTCATGGAAATTTCTGCATAAAACTTTCTTTACTCCACATAAGGTTGAACTCATGTTCAATAAGAAAACTAAGTGTTGAAGATGTGGTTTGGATCTTAAAGCTGACTGGCAGCACATGATCTGTGAATTTAATGTGATTAAACCATTCTGGAAGGATGTAATTTGTTTACAAGCCTTATTCACTGATAACTTTATGTTAAATAACTCTTTAATCCTTTTCAATGTGCCATTTCCGTCATGCATTAAGGAAAATGATTATCCTCTTCTTTGGAGTCTTCTAACTTTTGTGAGGAAAGTAGTCACAAAAAATTGGAAGAAAATCTCAACACTATCAATAAAATAATTTTTGAACATTGCATCCAAAACTTTTCAACTAGAGATATTATCAATTAAAGGAAGAGCCATCAAAACAACACTAGCACTTAATTCATGGACCAAACTCAAGAACTTGTTTAATAAACAAACAGATAATCACTAAATATTCATGTATTGAAATAATAACTAACAAGATGTTCATAATTATCATCCTTTCTTATACATGCAGACACCTTGTAAAGAGTCGATGTTACTGACTCTTAATGTTTACTGAAATGTGTTTTTATTTAATAATGCAAAATTCATGCTTATGGTTATTATTTTTTATTATTAATTTATGTTTTCAAATAAAACACTTTTTGAGAACAAGTTAGGACTTGAATGATATCTGGAATTCCTTATGTAAAACATTGATTTTAGTGGGAGTGAAATTAATGTTATTTTGAATTTGATGGATACAGTGTTGACCCATAACTACGTATACTTTGAGGGTTTGTATTATAGGCAAAACAAATGAGTTGTGATGGGGGTAGCCTGTATCCCATATTTGCCAAAATCATGATGGGTATTGAAAAGAAAAACATGTGTTTAAGACTAGCTGTGTAAACTCCAGGTCTTTTAAACCAGCTATTTGGATGATATTTGTATTGTTTTAGATAGACAAACAAGAAAGTATTGATTTTTAAATGATATTTATGGCAACATATCCTTTCCTAAATTTACGTTTTCTGCATTTAGGGAAGTATTACAATATTTGGATACTGAGTTGTCAAGGATGAGAAACAACAGGTTTATTTAACCGATATTTATAAAACCCACTTATTCTAATTCCATGTTGCATTTCACCAGCTGCTATTGTTATATCAGAAAAAAGCTGTTGTTAAAGGACAGCTGGTATGAGCAGTGAGAATGTTTTCAGAATTTTCTGATTTCCTGGAGGAGTGTAATAAATGTGAAGGATGTTTTTGAGGAAGGAGTACCCAGATAAATTCCTTGCTGCAATAATTCATGAGCTTGTAAATAAGAGGGAAGTGGGAACTTATGCCCCACTACTAGGTAACAATATGAAAACAGTGAAATATTGAAATGCTAGTCCCCCTACTATTTGGTCAGCAGCCTCTGTTACCACATTTAGCTTTGACTATGGGGATATAAAAACATTATTATAAAAAAGGGTACCTTTAACCATTTTGATGAAGTTAATAAAATAGTTGGACCATCTCCAAAATTTACTATAAGGAAAGAGATGTGTTTGAAACATTTAGTCAAATGTGGCGAGTTTGTCTACCAACAAAGTAATGAAAGATGGACAGCATCAACATGTGAGAGGTGCTGCTATTGTAAATAGATTTTGAATGAAAGGTTGGTTGCTGTGAGGGATGCTGTCATTTGTCCCAAGTTTCTCTGTAACTGTTTGATAAAGTTACTGCAGTATGTTGCCTTTTGCCAATACTGTGCAGGTTTTTATATACGGAAAATGATGCGAGCATTTAAAGACAGGATTCATGAACATGTAGATAACATTGGTAAGAAGGATTACAATAACGCATTAGCTATTCTTATAGCCAATTCCTTTTTTTGGGGATTGAAAAACTATGGCTTAACCCTAGAGGAGGGGCTATAGGGTCACATTTAGAAATTCAGGAACTCTATTGGCAAATTAGAACAAATGCCAGTAAAGCTCCTGGTTTAAAAAGTATGCTCTCTAAAAACTGTTTACTTAAAATGAAATTGTTGGGAATGTTATGATTTTTGCAAATTTATATATTGATGGATTTTTAAAAATTGGTGTGTGTTATTGTTATGTTTGTTTTAGGGAGAGCATGGTATTTAAATCAGCTTTGGTAAGGTTGTTTTATTCTGAAGAAGTTTCTTAATAGGAAAGAAAGCACCAAATGAAACAATTCAATTTATTTTTATACTACTGTGAGTCTTGTTCAGTGCCATTTTTGTTTAGTAGTTTGTTTGTAGACCCAGTGTCTTTTCTGTGGTTACTAATTTGTACATCCATATTTGGTACACATAACTGAAAAACAAAACTAGCAGTTGACAGTAAACTGTACAGCAAAACAGTGTCCAGAATGAATGCTGAGAAGGATAGAGGAGCCCAACTTCTAAAGTGAAATTCAGAAAAAAATGGAGATAATGTAAGACATTTTTAAATTAAGTAGTTTACTTGATATTAAAATTAAGCACTTTGCTATCTCTGTTATGCAATATGGATGAATTAGTTTTGCCATCACTTAGCTGTAATAAATATATCTTTTTTCTTTCACACTAATTTGTGAAGAACATTCAAATGTAGTGACAGCAATATTAATATAAGTGAATATATCTTTTCATCATTCAGAATAATTAGTTGAACAAGGTTTTATTTATTTATTTAAGTTTGATGACCGGGGATGTCGACTGGGCCATGAAGAGCATGTTTGCAGTGGAGGCCCAGGGAGAAAAGTTCCACAATAATTGCAAGTTACATTTCACATGTTACAAAAGGACATAGTTCATACAGCTAATTAAACATTTACAGATAAGCTCCATGATATCTGCAATTGGCTTGTCACAATATTACAAAAATGAAAAGACATAAGTCAATACAGAAATTTCAAAATTTACATAAAGTGAATATTTTTGTTATAAACTCAATTACAGGTTTAACGTTTCAAAAATATATAGCTGCTAGCCATTAGTAGGTTAGGAAAAATATTATGCATGGAGAGGGTAATTGTATATATGAGATTGGAGAGTACAGTACAATAGATATTAGAGAGAAAATTAGTTTTTAGTAGGGGAGGAATTGCTTTGGGTGGGATGAAGTAATAGTAGAGGTAGTTGGATGAATCAGTGCAAGGTGGAATGAGGAGGGAGGAGTTTAAGTTGGAGAGTGGCAAGGGCATTCCCATTTGGAGGAAAGATGAGACAGTAGTTGAGATTTGAAATTTGAATGGTTAAGTAGGCTGCGTAGGTGTGTGGAGAGAGAGTTCCACTGTTTAGCTAAGGAGTGGGACAGCAGTAGATGGCCAGGAGGTTGTGCAGGTTTGTGGACCCGAAGGAGATTTCTTTTGGATCTAAGTGAGCGGTTGGGAATGTAAGGTTTTAAGGAAGTAGCAAGAGCTGGGCAGTTGGCAGGTTTAAAGATGAGCTTGTGGGCAATGCTGAGTTGAAGGTAACTGAGGTAGTTGGGTAGTTCAAGCCAGGTGAGGAAGGAGTGGTAGTTGTGGGATGAGTTTTTTGAATTGGTTGCAAATTTGGAGATCTTGTGGTAGCATGATTCAAGTTTGGACTGAAGGCCAAGATGGAGATTGATGAAAAGAGGGGCACCATGCATAAGGGAGGGGAATAAGAAGGTGGATGCAAGACTTTGATGGGTAGAGAGGCTTAGAAAGTGGTTGTGCCTGTAGAAGAGAACTATCTTTTTTGGTGGATTTTCTTGATTGTGGAGTGGATGTGGGTGTCAAATTTTAGTTCTTCATCAATAATGATGCCAAGAAGCTTGCTGTTGGGAACAATTTCAAGGAGGGTGTTGTTTTGGCTCTGAGTGGTGAATGTGGATTTGCCAATGGAGTTTTTGTAAAGGGGAAAAACTTTAGTTTGGTTTTATTTGCATTTCATGCCAGATGGTTAGATTGCATCCAGGTTTCTCTTTTGGAGAAGGCTAGTTGGGTTTTTACCATGAGCTCGGAGGGAGAGAAGGCTGAGCAGATGATTGCTGAGTCATCTGCATATTGGATGATAGATGAGTCTGGGATGGATTGGTGAAAGTTGTTAATGAATAGGTTGAAGAGAATAGGGCCAAGAACAAAACCTTGTGGGACACCTGTGGGTGTGGGAAGGAAGGGGAGGTTGAAATTTTCAATTGGAGAGCTTGGTGGTGGTTGGGCAAGTAGCTGGAAAACCAGGTGATAGTGGTGGGAGAGAGGTGTAGGGTGGAGAGTTGGGATATAAGTAGGGTGTGTAAGATGGTGTCAAAGGCCTTTGACAGATCTAGGAATAGTGTGGATATGAACTTGCCTGAGTTGCGTTCAAGGTTTATGGTTTCAAGAAAAGAAGGATGGGCAGTCATGGTGCTGTGTCCAGGGCAAAAGCCATGTTGTGTAGGGGAGAGGAGATTGTTTAGTGTTAGGTGTGCCATGAGTTGTGCTTGTTTTGTTTTCTCTAGTATTTTAGAAAGAGGGGAAAGGATGGCAATAGGCCTGAAGTTGGTGGTATTAGTATTTTTGCCACCTTTGTGGAGGGGGATGATGTAAGCTTGGCGCCAGATAGAAGGGACGTATGATTCCTGTATGCCTCTATTTATAAGAATAGAGATGGGATAGGCAATGCTGTCTGCAGATTGTTTGAGGAAGGTGGGTAGAAGGCTATCGGGTAAATTGCAACAGGTGTGAGTTTGAGGAGAAGTCTTTTTATAGTGCTTGAGGCAGAAGGATGTGGAGGAAGGTTGATGATTGAGGTGGTGGTTGGGGCAGGAGAGGGTGGTAGTGCAGGAAGGGGTTGGAAAGGAGGCTGATAGTTTAGCTATGCAGTCTATGAAGAATGAGTTGAACTCGCTGGCTGTTTCAAGGTTGGAGAGGTTGGCGTCTGGGCATGGGTTTTCTTTGTTGTCGGGATGCTGCATGGATGAGATGGAGTTCCACATTTTTTGGGATTTGTTGAGTGCAAGGACTGGAGTTTGCAGTAGTGGGATTTGTGGTCTTTAATTATTGTTTTTTTTGCAGAGTTTTGTAGATGCTTATACTCTAGGAGGGTGTTAGGGTTTTTATGTTTTTGATATTGTTTCCATTTTCTGTCCCTTTGGTGCAAGGCTAGGTAAGTAATCTTTTGATAACCATGGGCAGGGATTG
>NC_056743.1:537818892-537868902 GCF_019279795.1 Protopterus annectens
TCAAACTCAAACGGTCTTTTTTCACTGTCAGCTTAGAAATTGAATAAAGTAAATGAAAACCATTTTATTTATGCAGAAAATGTGTTTGTTTTTCTTTTTTTGGGACTGGCAAAGGATCCCCTGTAATCCACTTGTGTGTCCCATTGTTTCTTCTTGGGGATGAGTTACAGATTGTGTGTCTATCTATTCAGGGTATCTTTTGAAAGAATATCTACAATTTGTTAAGTTATACTTATACTAACGATAGTAATGACTATTTAAGAGGTCCAACTAAATGACAGGGTAAAATCTGGATCGATAACTTACATCGGTAATGTTGGATACAGAATTGCTTTTTATGAAGATATGGTGTTGACACTATTAGGCATGTATTGAATATGGATTCAAATTTCACTTCTGCTACTATAAATACTATATGTGAATTGTCTGTTTAGGTATTAGAAGCTCATGTGTTTATGTTCAGTGATAATTTTTATTTGCAACAATCTGGGATATGGGGTATGCCCATGGCTAATACATATGCCAATTTAGTTCCATCTGTTTGAGAATGTGAGTTTCTGTATAAAAATTGTGAGTTGTACCATATCAGTGTACTGCATGACCAGAAGTTTGTGGAGGAGGTATTTTTGATGTGGAATGGCATTTCCATGAATTTTTAAACTCCGCTACATTTTTCTTAAGTTTAAATCAACTATGTCTAAGCGTGAGATATGTTTCTTATGTTTCCTGTTGACGCACAATGACTGTAGCTTTAAAATTTTTATTTACATAAAAGATATTAGAAAGTCTGCATACCTCCACAGAACTAGCATGAAACCTGAGCATATTTTTTTCAGTATAGTATGCGGCCAGATGATCAGGACATCTTGAAGGACTACTGACAAAGGTATATATGATAAGGCAATTCCGAGTATTATAAAGGAAGGGGCTACTACAATATTAATAGATTAGAAAATATTAAAAATCTAATAGATGGTTAAGGTCTGTTGTTGCTTAACCTTTATTCTGTTCTGTGAATTCCACTACTGGTTCTATTAGCCCAAAAAATGGAGCTATTGAGTTTTCAATTCCACTTACATATAATGTGCATACTAAACATACTTCTAATATTTACAAACAACATCTTAAGATCGTATGAAAGTTTAATAGACAAAATCTATTCCATTTCTAAATTTATATACAATAATTCTGTTAATCTGAGGCATAGGTGATGCTATAAAGAACAAAGCATAACAAAAACTGTGATGGGTAATAATGGCACAACATTAAATTTTCTTATTTATTTTAAATTTGTTTACCGGTTAGAGTCTAAATGGGCCAAAAGCCCATTTCAAGTGGAGGCCTGGTGAGAAAATCTCCATAATAAAGTAACTGAATATAGAAAAATGACATGATGATTGAGAGTATGCATATTGTTGCATGACATGTTAACATACATTATAAGACTAAATAAATAGCAAAAAAAGCATAAAAATTATCAATTTACATTTTTACAACTTCAGAATGTAGTGCCAACATCAGTTGTATTGCAGTATGACAGCTATAAGAAATGTGTAAGGGAAGTACACTGGTGTTATATAAAGCAAGAATGTAGAGATTGAATAAACACAAGATAAACAGAGTTGCAAGTAGTGAGAGAAACAAACAAATATAGTAGTGAGAGAAAGAAGAAAATACATTTGGTATATACATTTTTACAAATTCAATATGTTGTCACAGTATAAGTAATAACATACGTAGTATGAGTGGATCCTGGTTGTAGAAGCTGGGTAGGGTAGCTACAGATGGGCATGGGAGGTTAGAGTAGGTAGGTAGGAAAGGGGATGGTGATATAGTTAGCCACGAGATGTGCAGGAACATAGCCAGTGATTGGTAAGGTGTTCCCTTAGGAGTAGCTTGAATTTGTGAGCATTTGCGGTGCTTAGAATGTTTTGTGAGAGTTTGTTCCAGGTACTACATACTTTGTTAGAGAACAGGGACTCCCCAAAGGTGTTGTTGGATTTTGTGACTTTTAGTAAAAGTTTATTGGAGGACCTTAAGGTTCTGCAGTTGGTGCTTACATGCATTAGGTCTTTTGAGTGCAGGGCAGTTTTCAGGTTATTAGATGATGGTCAGTAGGTTCATGGATAATTGGTTTGATCCAACTGAGTTCTTGAAGTGCAGTGCAGTGGTGTTATTTGTGTGGCTGGTTTGTAGCAAATTTGGCAATTTTATTGTAGCAGGCCTCTAGTTCACTTATGTCTGATTTAGAAAGGTTGGTCAAAATCTGCAGAGTATAGGAGGGTAGATAATAGGTATATTCTGGCTGTGGATATTCTGGTATTGTTAGTAAGATATGGTTTGATTTTGTGAAGTGAGACAAGTTTAATGACAAGCTTTTTTATGGGCAGTGCTATGTGTTTATCAAATTTAAGACAGTTGTCAATTGTGACACCTAGAACTTTAGTTTATTCCACAGGTTCAATCTTACTTTTGTTGGTAGAGTGGATAATGACGAGTGGATTATTTTTTTGATTTGATGTTGAAGAAAACTGTTTTGTTTGGGTTGAGTATTAGTTGGTGGTAGGCGAGACAGTTTTTTACGTTTTTTTTTTCTTGGAGTTCAAGAAGGGTTGGGGCTGAGAATATGAGGGAAGAATCATTGACTTATTGTACAATGGAGGCTAGTTGAGTGGCAGTGCTGAGGTTATTAGTAAATATTATGAAAAGCAGAGGTCCAAGGATAGAACCTTGGGGTACACTGACAGAGATGCGTAGGAGAATGAAAAGATTGTTATCCCACTTGAATGACTGCTGTCTGTCAGATAGATAGCTGTGAAACTAAGATAGTCAAGGGCTGTTGTAGCAAAAGATCTAGTGTGAGTTGTTATGTCTAATAAATTGGTGTGCATTTTCACTAGCCTTTGTTGTCTTCTTTAGTGTTTTGAAGTTTGTGTTTTTTTTTTTTTATTTTCAAATGGTTGTCCATGGCTGTTTCCTTTTGTTATAGTCATCATAACAAAACTGTTCCAACCAGGGTAAAAGCCTACTCTACCAGGGCCTTGCTTCATCTATGACTTTTTGGAAAGGGTCGGGTTCTAGAAGTATTTTAGAAGTTGCTACTTGGTCCTCTGTACATACTTTTAAAAAGCACTATAAGCTCGATTACTTTTCTTGGCCCAAGTTAAGCTTTGCTAGGACCATCCTCTAGAGCTCCTGGGATCTTCTCCTTCCACTTGCCAAATGTAGTTAGCCAAGGAAGCCCACCCATATAGCTAAGGCTTCTGCAGCAGTGATCACTATTATGAACATAAATTAAATGGGAGGCAACAATGGCAACACCTTGAATATTTGGTCACAAAAGTATAGTAGCTGTGATCCTATGCAATGATCACAACTGTTGCATCTAAGATAATTCATCCTACTCCAGCATAAAGCACTCTCAGTGTTAGTATGATTAACTTACGGAGATTTGTAATGCAGTCTCCTATACTGAAGGGTGCAGATAGTGCCCCCCCATTAAATGCTTTTCAGATATCAAAATGTTTTTCAAGTTTCATTATTTTTCTTACACATTAGAGTTTTCCGACTTGCTAGTGCCAGTCACTAGTATTGCAATTTAGTCATGTTACCCTGTCTAACATATGTTTCAGTAAAATGTGATTTAATAGGAAATATTGCATTCTGGATCATTCAAACCTGTCCCACAGATGTTATGCTTTGTTAGTACTCTCACACCATACGTCCCACAAATTATGTTTAGAAATATCTGTTAACCAGCTGAGCAGGTTGATCTGAGAACCATTTTTATTTATGTCCTAGCCCAAAAGACAAAAGTTACCATTCATAATCAGCTCCAGTGGTGAAGCAGGGTGATGCCCCTGGCTACAGCAAGGTGACTTGAGTTCATTTAAAGGCTTGAGTGCTCGATGGAGCTAGCGGAAAGGATCGGCATATCTATCTTGGGATGGGGGCATACTGGTGAGGGAGAGTACATTAGGCCCTGGTAGAGGCAGTTCTTGAAAAAATCACTGGACATGAATGTGCTTGACAGCTTTGGAGACATTGGTACTCCAGGTACCAGGGATGCTGGTGTCCATATCAACATGCTGGGGTGAAAGATCTTAAAAGAAGACCCCTGTGAGAAACAGTAAGATGGCTTCTGATCTGGTCACTCTTACCACCTGTCAGCTTGTACTTTATAGAACCTATGCATAGGAATAGGGGACCCTATGTATATGGTACCTCCCACAAGGGATACCCTTCTATTATGAGTCATACCTGGAGGCTACTATGTTTTGGGGATTCAAGGGAGAGGATAATAAGTTATCTGGCAAAGGAGAGATCTATGGTCAGGCATGATAGGCAAAAAAAAAAAAAAAAAAAAGACAGCATGCATCACAAATGAAACTGGACACACATGTAAAAGATGTATGCAAAAAAGCTGGAGAAACTTTACAAGGTGCAACTAATATATAACAACTTATAAGAGTGAAAGACAAGTTAGGAGAAAATGGAGAAGAGAAAGATGATGAAGGTCAAAAACAAGGAAGATTAATCTGGTAAAAATGGTAGTTAAGTACATATTTACAGAAAGGATTTAATTAGAGTTAACAAGAACCTAAACAGTGAGTTGTTTCAAGTATTTGTCAACTGGAAAAAACTCAACTAGATGGTAACAAGAAAATGTACTGTTGGGAAATTAATTGGTAAGAGCTAAGGGAAAAAAATTAATTCAGCTGCAGTATTTCTAGAATCTACAAATAAAAGTTAATGTCCACAGGGAATGTGTATTCTGTTAACATTTTCCAAAATAAAATGTAAAAACATGTTTTTTGCTACCAGCTGATTATATTCAGAAACTCTTTATTTCAGGTTTCATGACACTTGTCATTATATACATATAATGTAACTTTGCTGATTTTACTACAAACCTGGCAGAATCTGTAAAAGTGGTTATTTTAATATTGTATTCACAATTTATTTCTACTTCCCAGAGGTCTTATTGAAGAACTAATTTCCATGTAAAATAAAGAGAAGCACATTGTTACAGTCACAAGACCAGGGTTTGTTTTTAGCAATAAATTTAAACAAATCAAAGTTATCATAAGGATTGGCTCCATCACATGGATCAAGTTTACATCTACTTCTATTATGAAATAATAGTAAATTATGAATATAATAAAAAAATGAAAAGTAATTCACGGTTATTTTATGCAATGCACATATCTTGCAAGATGAGCATGGTATGTCAGAAGAAACACATGACTGAGGATTTTATATCTGAAACAATTCAAATTTAAATTGCTTTGTCAATCTATTTGAATAAGTATTCTTATCTAGCAAAACTCAACTGAAGCAAACAGTGCAGCAACCATAAAAGTTCAACTAGAAAAGAAAAAGCAGCAAATGCACTGTGTGCAAAATTTCGTCTCTGTGTCTTGGAAATTCACCTCTATTCAATGCTCATAACAGTCTACAACACCTTCAATGAAACCAGGTAGAAGTGAATAAACGTTTATTGTAATGCCAACAAACAAAGAATGGTTAAGCGCTTTCACTTGAATAAAACAAGCTTCCTCTGAGGAAGCTTGTTTTATTCAAGTGAAAGCGCTTAACCATTCTTTTATTCACTTCTACCTGGTTTCATTGAAGGTGTTGTGGACTGTTATGAGCGTTGAATAGAGGTGAATTTCCAAGACACAGAGACGGAATTTTGCACACAGTGCATTTGCTTTTTCTTTTCTAGTTGAACTCTTATCTAGCAAAAAAAGTAAAAAAATATATTTAAATGCAAATATATATATATATATATATATATATATATATATATATATTTATTATATTTTAGTCATTATTATTATTAGAATAGTAAAACATAAGAGGCATAACACACTTAAATCCTGCAATGCTAAAATATACAGGACAATAAATAATATCAAACAATGAATTGCTGTTAGTTGAGGATGGTCATAAAATTGAAATATTGATGTGTTCTGTATGGGGGGTACAGTTAACAAAATAATGATGATAATGCCCTTGTGTCGACTCTAGACTGCCATTTACTAGCAACGGTATGGCAAATGAAACACAGCGTATTACTAAAATCTTTATTTTCACTACTTTTTGTTACCTGTTCTCAGTGGCAGCACAGCTATATTGAAATAGAAGTTAATTTAAAATGGATGTGTATAAAATTAATTAATGTCATGCACAAACACATGGAATCAAAGATTATGATCAAGTCTGTGATCACACCTGGCTTAATATGCGTTTGAAACATGGATGCCAAGAAATTTACCTAGAAAGTGGAGCTCCTGATGTGAATTTTGGAATCCTTGTCGAGGACACATAATAATCCTTTTCCATTGGAGATCTAATCAGAATTCTGTGCAGTGCACAGAGATGTATCTGCTCCATGTACTACTAGCAACTGAAAAAAAAAACAAAATTAAAAAAAAGAAAAAGAATGCAATGTCTTCTGCTGGAATAGGAGTTTGGAAGTGTTTGATGTTCTCACATATTCCTTGTGTAAGGGGAGCGCGTAGTTTGAATCAAAGCAGTGGTTGTAATGAAGCAGGCAGCAGGCAGAAACAGAGGTTGCAACAGAGCCATTTCTTGTCCTGCTGCTCTTCACTGGCTGGCGCCATATGCTTTCAATGCAGACTTAATAATAACAGTGTGTAGGAAGTGAGTAACAATTATTAAGCACCCTTCTAAGTGTTGTTATGATGAGGTTCATGTTAAAGTAGTGCTGAATGAACCAGGATGAAATTTAACCAAGATCTCGTCTAAATATGATCCCCATTCCCAGTTTCCACTCAAATAAACCCCCTAAGTCTCACCTTACATCTACCTCACTTTCTCTAAACTTTTCCCTAATAAATTAACCCTACCCTTCCCAGAGAGCAATCAACCTCCCTTTACTTCTCAACAACCTCTTACCCAAACAACCATCCCTCCCCACCCCATTTAACTTGCTCTAACCCCTAAACTAAAGATATCCCTGGACAAATTGATTTGTTCCCAAATTTCACTTTACGTTAATAAAAATAGACAAATCTTCTCACCTTACTGCTTAAGCAGTTATAGAACTGTTAAGATAATGAAGGGAGGAATGCTGTTCATCACCTGTGCAACTACAGTATTTCCTTCAAGTGACCTTTTTAAAGTAAGCACAAAACCACTGCTCAGGTTAAATACATCAGCTGGTTTGATGTACACATGCAACAACTGTATAAAAAATGATGTGTTCATTTCTTTCATGACAAATGTGTAGCTGAAAAGTTTAGATTGTTTAAAGCAATAGCTGAAATACAAGTCAAAAACAAATATAATATATTGTAAGATACTAACTGATTTTGATTATTTGCTCCTTTTGAAATGTTAACTGTCTTTCAACGAAGACCAGTAAGTGTGTGTGGAATGGAGTACTTAGGAATTTTTAAGAAATACAGCTTTTAAGTTTAAAAAAACCTTTCTATTCACCTCAGTTACACTAAAGAAACATATAAATGGACCATGAAAAAAATCTAACATATAACACTAAACGCATAATACAGTGGTTAAGATAAAAAGAGCAGAAGCTTTTGATCTGATATTGTTAATCCTTGTTCATTCCTTACGCATGGGTATCGGTTCTGACCTTGCAACTGAGCCGGTCATTTTTCTAGCTCGCATCAGCTTCAAACTCTCGAGCTAAACTCTTACCTACAATCCCCCTCTCCCTGTTACCACAGATTTTGTTTGCCGCGTTGCCATTCGGTCGTGTCAAGCTGCTTCTCTTGAGCTAAGTACAGGTATTTGTTGTATAATAGTCATTTATATTACTTTTCTGTCAGAAAAGTTTCTTTTTCATTATATCTTACCCTATCGCATCTAGCGACCATATTTTCGTGAGGTTTTCTTCTCTTTTCTATACCTTTTTACCGCAAGGTATTCTCCCCTTACCATCGTTGGTAATCTTTCCCTTTCTTTTTTCATACCTTCGGGTATTCTTTTGTACCATTGCTGGTACCCTTTTCCACTAATTTTGTTATGGCAGATAAGTTTAAACGGTGTTCTGATTGTGGACACAAACTATCTACTTCTGATGCACATTCTTTGTGTATTTATTATTTGGGGGCGTCCCACTTATCTGTTGACCTGCCCTGTACTATCTGTGAAAACTTTTCAAATATAACTTTTTGGAAAGGAAAAACAAGTTGTTGCTGAAGGGACTTTTTAAATCTGCATTTTCAGAGGCTATTTCTGGGTCGGAGGTCTCAACCCCTCCTAGAGCCCATAAGAAAATTTTGGATGTTCCCACCAAGGCTAAATCTTTGCCTTCGTCCCTGGCTGGGGACTCCCGCCAACCAAAATCTAAAAAGACTAAAATTTCAGCTCCGGAGCTCACTCAGTCAGCACCAGTGCTTTTGGTGCCTAGATCTTCGGCACCGAGGCCTTCGGCTCCATTAGTGATCTCGGCTCCGTCAGACTATTACCACTGTATCAGCACCAACCGTTTAGTCAGCGCAGACCTTGACCACGTTGGCTCCAACATCTTACTTGGAACCGATGCCTTTATTGTTGACTCCAGTTTTGTTGGTTCTGGCTTCAGTTCTGACAACCACTTCGGCACCGATCCTTATGTCGGTGCAGATCATGACCTTGGCAACGATGACTTCTTCGGTGTAGACAACCGTAGTCCAGTCTCTCTTGGTACTGTTGTTCTCAGTGTCAACTGGTGAGATGGGCACCAAGTTTGCCTCTTCTGTGGACAGGCCTGTTTCTCCCTCAGTCTCCATGAGGTCCCTTAGAAGCCTTTCAGAACACAATGTGTTGCGTCTTGTGGATCAGGTGCTCTTGGCCAGAGGTATCCCACCCCCCAGGAACTATCCTTCCTTGGGAGGTGATCACCCATCTCCAAAGACCCCTTCTTATTCTCCTCCTACACTGCCTTTGAAGTCCATGGATATAGCACAGTCTTCCCCTTCTGCGGTTCTCTTTATGGATCTCACTAAGGAACCGCAGTTGCCTTCATGGCAGGAACGTTTTGCTATGATCCAGGATGTCAGTTGTGACATGCATAGTTTTCTGCTCCACAGCCATCCAGGGCTCCAGGTTGGCAGTCTGAGCCACTTAGGGGAGTGGTGACCCCTGTCCTAGACATTCACTCCTCTTCAGGTGGACCAGCCTTCCAATTGATGGAGAAGGCTTTCGCTGCTGCTGGCAATGCTGGACTGTCTATCCCTCCACCCTCCTCTGGTACACCGGTTTCACAAGTCACACTGAGTGGACTCTGGGTGCAAGGGCCGCAGGACATATTCCCACAGGAAACCCCTTTTCCACTGTCTTCCCCAGCTTCCCCCACTGAGGAAGTCCACCGGAAACGTTTGTGTAAGAGGAAGCACATGGACTCCACAGAGGAGTCCCTCAATGAAGACACAGATTTTGATGAGGGGAAGGATCCCCTCGGTCACCCTCTGAGGTATCCTTTGGAGATATCCTCGAAATCCCGAAACAGAGAGGTGAATGGCAGTCCTCTAATCTGACCTCTGAGGAATCTGTGTCCCTGCAGGCCTTTCGTGCCCGGCTCCCTACCTCCTGGGTTACTCCACCTGCTGATGAACTTGTCCGGCTTATCATGCAGCATGCTTGGAATGCTCCTGACACTGTTGAAGCTATTCCCTGGAGGCCAGATAAGATTTTGTCCCCTCCTGCTACAGATCCCCATTGGTCAAAAGGTCTTCCTGTGGATGCTTTGGTGGTGGCGGCTGCAACAAAAAAGGATCTGGCAGAGGAAGAAAGCCAGACTGTCCATCCACCTAACAAAGAGTCCCAGGCCCTGGACAGGATAGGGAAGTGCACCTTTGCATCAGCGACCTTTACTATCAGGTCCCTGAATTATATGACACACTTTACCATGATTCAAAGGGATCTGATTTCTGAGCTCTCTGAAACCTTGGCTGGTGCCGTGTCTGTGACAAAGTGGCCTCTCAGCTGGCCACCATTGAGTCAATATCTAACTCCTCTATGCGAATTATATCTCACTCATCAGAAGGAGCAGCTAGAGCAGCAGGTTCAGCTGCGGTCTTGAGATGACATGCCTGGATGCACTTGTGCAATTTCGTGGAACCCTTTAAGGCCTCCACATTGTTTGGACCCACAGTTAAAAGCACACTGGCCAGATGTGAACAGGACGGTAAGACCCTTTCTGTCATAGGTGTCCATTATTCTTCCCCTCAATGTGCTTTCTCCAGAAACCAAAAGAGTGGGAAGATATGGTTCAAGAAATCTTAGGGTCCTTTCCGTGACACACAGGCTGAGTTCTCCCCTCGAGGCAGAGGGGGAAACTCACAGGGAAGATGCTCCTTTCGGGGCAGAGGGGGTCCACGTAACCAGGGTTCCAGGGATTCCTTTCCTGGCCAATCCTACCAGCGGTCCTGAGGAGCGGCCCAACTCCTTTCTTCTGGAGGTGATTGGGGGACATTTCTCCTTGCACCCTTTTGCCTGGCTAACCATCACCAGCGATTCTTGAGTACAAAGAATTATAACCAGAGGTTATAATATCCCCTTTGATCTTTGTCCTGCCCCTTCATAGAACCTTCCCGACGTTCCACCCAGTCAAAGGGAAGAAGCAGCACTAGAGAAAGAAAAGCTGCTAAGAAAGAGAGTCATCCAAATAGTCCCTCCAGACCAGAAAGGATCCGGATTCTACTCAAGACTATTTCTGATGTCAAAGAAAACCAGGGACTGGAGACAAATTTTGGATCTCAGTGTACTGATCAAGTTTGTGAGAGTACAAAAATTCCAGATGGTCACAATACAGTCTATCCTCCTGCTCTTGGAAAAAGATGATTGGATGTGCGTGATAGATCTTCAAGAATGCGTACTACCACATAAAAGTGGACAGGCCATCAAGAAGATTTCTGCACTTCTGTGCGGGAGCCAGTCACTACCAGTTCAGAGTACAGCCCTTCAGACTCTCTACAGCCCCCAGAGTGTTCACAAAGTGCATGGCAGTTGTCACAGCTCACTTGCAACTTCAAGGATTCCAGGTGTTTCCATACCTGGATGACGGGCTCATTTCCGCCCACCACCAGACATTTACTGGAAGAAGCCCTGGCATACTCTCTCCTCGCTGCACAAAGGCTAGGCATAACCATAAACTGGCAAAAATCCAATCTCACCCCATCTCAGTTGACAGAATCCATAGGGGTTATCTTGGACACAAAAAGCTGCAGAGCTGCCATTCCAGAGCACAGAATTTTAAGGATAAACAACTGATTCCAATCCTTTCAAGGGAGAAATCCATGGCTCACTCAGTTCTACAGCTGTTGGGTTCCATGGCAGCATCCATCACCATTGTTCCCATGGCCAGGTTTCACATGAGGCTTCTATAATGGCTACTGCTCACCCAATGGTATCCTTTTCAGCATCCTCTTTCGGCCATGATTCGAGTAACCCACAGGTGCAAACAGGATTCAAATTAGTGGATGTCACACAATCTGTCACAATGGTCTCGCCCCTTTCCCCCTCCAATAACCCAAGGCCACAGTGACCACGGATGCCTCCCTGATGGAGTGGGGGGGCTATGTCAGGGACAGACAGTCCAAGGCACTTGGTCCGAACTGGAGGCCCATCTGCACATAAATGTTGTAGAGGTGAGGGCGGTGCTTCTGGCGTTGCAAGCATTCCATCCCCTGCTGCCGTCTGGGACAACTGTGATTCAATCAGACAACATGGTTGTGGTCTGGTACATCAACAAGTAAGGTGGAACCAAATCTTACCCCCTTTGTCGAGAGGCCATGAGGATATGGCAATGGGCGATGGCTACCAACAGTTTTCTTCTAGCAACGCACATTCCCGGGAGTTCCAACATGATAGCAGACAGACTCAGCAGGTGCATTCCTCAACCTCACGAGTGGTCCCAGAATCTTTGATAGCGGCTGAGATCTCCCACCACTGGGGCCATCCTTGCTGTGACCTCTGCATCCCTGACCAAGTACAAATGCAGCAACTACTTTGCCCTGATTCCCCCTCTGGGACAGTCACCCAGGGATGCTCTAGTCCATGATTGGCCCTCAGGTCTTCTTTACGCATTTTCACCCTTTCCTTTCATTCCCCAGTTTCTGAAGAAAGTCTGTCGGTTGAAGTGCAAGGTGGTCCTCATAGCACCATATTGGCCTCGACAGATTTGGTTCCCCTTCCTTTGGCCTCACCTTCTAGATTGATCATGGTTTCTCCATCCAATCCCGGAGTTGATCTCACATCCACAGAACCTGATTCATCCCAACTTGAGCAGCCTGAAGCTCACAGCTTGGCTATTCCAGTTCCCTTGATTGCCAGGCAGAATGATCTTCCTTTACCAGTATGTGACATTCTCATTGCTTCTCATAAGTCTTCCACTCAAATTACTTATTTGAGCAAGTGGAAAAGATTTACCTGTTGGCTGAAAGATAAACAAGTAGATCCCTTCTCAGCACCAGTGTCGATAATACTAGACTATCTGGCTGACCTTTTCCAATCAGGTCTATCGGCCTCTACCATTAGAGTTCATTTGGCTGCAATTTCTAATTTTCATGAGGGTGTCCAAGATTCCTCTGTCATGTCCAACAAATTGTGCAAGACCTTCATAAAAGGTGTGAATCATCTGAAACCACCTTTTAGAGAACCTATCCAACCATGGGATTTATCATTAGTTCTACAAGCTCTGACAATGCCACCTTTTGAACCAGCTTCTTCTTGTGACCTCAAGCATTTGTCATGGAAAACCTTGTTTTTGGTCACTATTACTTCTGCCAGATGTATTTGTGAGCTTCAAGCTTTATGTATCAAGAGTTCATACTTGTTTTTTCATAGAGATAGTGTCTCTGAGAACTAATCCATCATTTCTGCCTAAAGTGATCGATGAAATGTTCATTAATCAAACCATTGAATTGCCAGTTTTCTTTCCCAGTCATTCAAACAGTGGAGAGTGTTGCCTACATACCCTAGATATCCACAGGCAAATCTGTTTTTACTTAAACAGGAATAGGTCCTTTCGTAAATCTGACCTGTTATTTTTAGCCTTTTCTGGACCTAGATTAGGATCTGCTGTTGCTAAGGTCACATTAGCTAGATGGTTGAAGGACTGCGTGACCTTCATTTATATACAATGTAATATCTCGTTGACTACTACCATGAAGGCTCATTCCACAAGGTCTGTGGCAACTTCTGCTGCTTTCCAAGCCAGAGCTTCTTTACATGACATTTGTGCAGCTGCAACTTGGGCTATGCCTCATACGTTCATCAATCATTACAAATTGGATTTAGCCTCCAGGGGAAGAGCAGCTTTCGGTTCTATGGTGCTCAGGAATGTCGTTCCATGAGAGCCTCCCAGGAATAGAGGTAGCTGGGTCTCTGTCCCATGCGTAAGGAATGAACGAGGATTAACAATATCAGATAAAGAAGTTATGTCTTACCATAACGTTCCATCTGTATTGTTAATCCTCGTTCAGTCATTATGACCCTCCCTCCTTCCCCCTCCTGTGGTTTCTAGTGGATCTCACCATCTGGTTCTCTTAGGTTATTTGACCACAGGTATCCTCTACCTTCTTTGACTTGCATACTCAATTTGAGGTAACAGGGAGAGGGGGATTGTGGGTAAGAGTTTAGCTCAAGAGCTTGAAGCTGACGCAAGCTTGAAAAATGTCTGGCTCGGTTCCGAAGTCAGAACCGATACCCATGCGTAATGACTGAACGAGGATCAACAATACAGATGGAACGTTATGGTAAGACATAACTTCTTTTTGTAGTCTATCCAAGAAAACGAGATGTCTCAACAAAATTTCTGTAACTAAATGGAGGGAAAAATACTTCATTTGTGATGTCTAGGTTGTACGATATTGCTGGGCCCTAAGCTGCATTCTAGAATAAAGACAAAGTGAATGAAAAAAAAAATGAAACTGTGCCAGTATGACAGCTGATCAACAGCCATTTTGTGGTATAAAAAATAAACAATGTAGTGATCTTAGGGCATATGTAGTGAAAAAATGATAGAAAATATATATGTATTTTCTTTTTAAATTTTGCAATGGACTTTTCATTGAATGTGTATTCACACACAAGTATGCACAGATATACACACACACACACACACACACACACACACACACACACACACACACACACACATATATATATATATATATATATATATATATATATATATATATATATATGTACACACACACACACACACACACACACACACACACACACACACACACACACACACACACACACACACACATTCAATAACAAGAAGCTGAAACATAGTTCTTATCGCATTACACTGCCTTACATTTCAGACCTACAGCTAAGAAGGCAATGCAGGTAGAACAATAATAGTCTTTGTGATTCAGTCAAAAACATAAACACACAGGTTTGTATAACTACAGTGGCACTTTCTGATGGTGTCAGCTTTCAGACAAAATGATCTGTGCCTCATACAGCCATTCTCTTCTGGTGATACTTTTTTGCACTAAAGACAGCATCTCTACAACCTTAGCAACTTGCATATAATTTCATTAAATTCATCAAGTGACTCATTCCATAAAAGGATCCTCTATTTATACCTCAATGGGAGCAACACTAAATTATTCTGCCCTTAGTTTATAAACGGGCACCACACCTTTTTTTGATGGCAAAGTTCATGCCTTACCCTAAATCAAACTTCCTTCCCAAATGATATACTAAACCTGGTGCTCATTTAGGACACAGAAGGAAAAAAAAATAGAAAAATCAGATGAAGAAAATAAATATATATATTATATAAATGATTAAACCAGAATAGCAAGCTATCTATATTAGATAGACATTTCTAAAGAACGACAATACCTTTGCAGGATGCCTCTTGAACAAGAAAAATTTTATATGTAAACAAGACAGTCTGGTCATCAAGGTGACATGTGGACATTAGGAGCAGTCAGTATGCTAAACATAACTGGATACAAGCAGATAACAACAACATCAAATGTTTGTAGCTAAGCATTGATATTTATTTGGGATCATGAAGGTGTCTCTTGCAGATAATATTAAAATATAAGTTGCACCTGTGAAAAATAGCAGCAATGAACATATAGCCTAGTTATCTTCTTAAAATGTTGAATAGTATTACTGCATACTGTCAATCAGTATTAAAGTTAGACTTATAACACAATATTAACCACTTTGTTTGCATGACTCATACTAGGTACCAACCCAACATTGCACTGTGCATGTTTTCAGAATGTCACTTCATAAGTGGATACTACTGACTGTTTGAAAAGGGTAGTAAGAACGTTTAAGCATTAAAGGTGCATGTAGCTAGGCAGCTACGGTCCCCATGATTACATGCCAAATATTGTTACTATGTTCCTAACCTAATGATCATTTACAGATTTTTTTTGTTGTACCCATTATATACAATGTTTCCACTTGTAGTTGTTGTTAAAGGAAATTATCCTATTACAAATGACATACCTATACCTTGTTGCATCATTTTGTATGTGAGTAGGTTTGTAAGATTTTGTTTATCATGATTGTATTAGTTGTACTGCACTCCAGTGTTTTTTCTTTCCTCTTTTCTCCATACCGAAACGGCTATGAAGTTCATACATTTAAGTTAACGGGGTATGCAGGGCCAAACTCCTCAATGGTAGCTGCAACAGTGCTAAACTATTTTTTTTGTAATTTTCAAAGTTTTGCTTCATGGTTATTAAAAATAAAGAATGTTGAAGTTTGACTTACTTCCTTATCACTTGACAGAATATAAGGATAGGATTAGAAATTACAATTAACCCTTTATCCAAGGAATCCATGTTAAAATATTACATAAGGTTATGTCCCCTGACTTTTCCAAAGGTGCATGGAAATGCCTTTCAAGAAGCATAATACATTTGTTTATATGTATACAGAATAATTAGTAGTCCTCTAGTTTATTGGTTACATAATATAAAAAGTCTGTCTCTAGGAATTATCCAGGCTCTGAGTGTATGGTCCACCACATCAATCTAACATCTTTATGGATGTTTCCCACGTTTGACAAGATCAAGCACTTTTTCAGAAGTCTATAAAAAAATCCCAGTGTAAGTTAAAGTGGCTGGTGTGTGAGTAATGCTACTAAGAATATTAATACTCTCATGTATTTGCATTTTGGATAATAGCAGGGCCGTGTGCCATTTTGGACCATGTATTGTTGATGTTTTTTTTTTACCTTAATCATTGTAAAAAGGGTGTATGGTTTAGCCTGCAGATTAAAAGGGCAGTAGTATGAGTTGGTTTGATGTCCTTATGATTATTTTTTTAATTCCAGATCAAATACAGTAAGCAGTGTAATTCTATTTCTGCAAGATGGGGACCTCTTTATACTAGAGAAGCTGTTCTATTGGCTGCTATAATATGGATCCAACAGGTCTGCCAACCACTCTCCAGAGCAACTCTGAACACAGAAAGCTTCTTCTTGTTGCATAATCTGTACCTCACTTCTCTCACTCTCTCTGTTACTCTGTCTCTTCTCTCTCTATCTCTGTCTCTCTCCCTCTACTCAGTGGAAAAAAATATTCAGACACCTGCACTTACTTTATTTTATCAAACGACATATGATAATAAAATAGAGGATTATGACTGAATTGCTGATCATACCCAATATGTTATGTAGAGACACAGATGGCAAGAAATTAGCCGAGAAAACAAAGCCCAATGGGTCAATCATGGCATCAATGCCAAGAACATGTAAAATTGGTTAGGATTATAAACTTGATCACAATGATATTAGTACACAGAGCTTAATTTTGATCTATCACATACTATTTATCACTGACAGTTTTTTTTACTGTGAGAGTTTAAAATATTTGTAATAGAAACTATACTGTCTTTCCTGGTTTTGTATCATCATTTGCAGACATCTCATTCTATTTATTTATTTCACATTTGTTAACCAGGTTGTTCCAGCTGTGTTACACAAAAAAAACATTTTCAGTGAAGACCAGAGGATAAAAGCTCCAATAATGTCTACAGTAATAAAAAGTAAAAGAAACATTATGCATAAAATAAAATAGAGTACAAACTGAAATAGTGTAATAAAGAACAAATTGTAGTTGTCACATAAGAAAGTGTGAGTACTAAAAATACAAACCGGGATAAGCCGAAATTAGATGATGATGAGAAGTAATACCAAAACATTTCCTAAGCAGAGATTATAGAATGTGAATAGACAGAGCTATATGGGAGGTTAAGTGGGGTGATTTCAGTGACACATCTTGGAGTGAAGCAGTTGATCTTTTAGTGTCTTTTTAAACTTGTTGGCATGAGTTATACTTCTGATATATAATGGGAGTTTGCTCCAGCTATGAAAAGCAGAGTATTTATAAAGTTTTTGCCTATATTTTTAAAGGGTTTCTAGGTCAGTAGTAAGAGTTGGTTGGAACTACAAAGAAGAAAATTGGGGGTGTAATAGGACAAGTTTGGAAAGTGATGGGCAGGTAGTGGGGTTATTGAGAAGGGAGTGAGCAATTTGAAGTTGAGTGAGAGCAAGCTGATGTGGGGGTTCAAGCCAGTGAAGTTTCTGTAGGGCCAGGCAGTGGTGGGAGGAGTAGGGATGATTTACAGCAAATCTAGCAACTTTATTGTATGTTGATTCAAGTTTGTGAACAAGGGAAGAGTGTAGGTTAGTTAGGATAGGGGAGATATAGAGTAGGGTGGGTAGTAAGAAAGTTCAAGCAAGGGCACATTTGGATTCTGCACTAAGGTACTTTTTATTTCTGTAAAGTAGGCCTAATTTTTGGTGTTGTTTTTTTTTTTTTTTTTTGCTTTGTTGGATATGTAGGTCAGAGTTTAGTTGGTCATCAATAATGGTGCTGAGGAGTTTAGTTGTTTCAACTTTTGTAATAGTGTTGTTGAGAGAAGAGACTGAAATGGTAGATTTATGGTGGGAGAGGAAGTTAGGAAGGAAGAGGAGGAGCTTTGTTTTATTGGGATTTTGGATGAGCTGATTGTCACTGAGCCATCTTTCTACAGAAGAAAAGGACTTTTGTGCAGTAGTTTACAGGCCTGACAAGTTTTCAAAGACAGATATCAATGTGGAGTCATCTGCATATTGGACGATAGAGGAGTGACCGCAAGAAGTACAGAGGTTATTGGTAAAGATGTTGAATAGCAGAGGGCCAAGGATGGAGCCCTGGGGTACCCCAGTTTGCATAGAGAGGAAAGGGGAGCAAATGTTAAGCCATCTAACTGATTGCTGATAGAGAGGTAGCTGAATAACCAGTTTAGGGCAGTATGAGAGAGGTTGAGATGGGATAGTTTGGAGAGGAGTACAGAGTGAGAAACAGTGTCAAAGGCTTTAGATAGATCAAGGAACAGGCAAGATAAAAGTTTGTTGGTGTCTCTGGCCATAGCAACAGTTTCAGAGAAAAAAATATGGGCAGTGGAGGCCCTGTGTTTAGGGCGAATCCTGTGTTGTGTAGGAGTGAGGAGATTTTCTTGGATAAGATATGTAATTAGATGAGAGTGAATATATTTTCAAAGATTTTAGACAGAAGAGAGAGGATAGCAATGCATCTGAAGTTGCTAAGTTCATTTGATTTACCACCCTTGTGTAGAGGTATAGTATAGAAAGATTTCCAGTGGTCAGGAACTATGATATATAGAATGGATCTATTAATTAAAATAGAGACAGGAAAAGCAATAGCGTCAGCAGTTATTTTAAGGAAATGAGGAACATATTTGAGTAGAATGTTTTTCCCCTTTCTAGAAATGCAAACTTTTATGTTTTATCTCAAAGCATTCAGTTATATCCTAGGTCAAATTATTCAGATGTTCACTTTGCTGAAATTTTCCAGATGCTTTATTAATTCCTCTGAAGTAAATATAAAGGCACATACACACACAAAATCAGAAAAACAAAACAAAACAAAACAAAACAAAAACAAGAGTTAATATGCTTGGAAACTACTCATTAACAATTATATTTATTTTTACTGCAGTGTGAGCACATGCATTTAATATATTTAAACAGGAAGATTGTTGCCTATACAAAACATACCTTATCATAGGATTAACATCTACAGTGAGTAACGATGCATAAAAGTAAAATACAGGCAGCAAGAAAAAAATAATAATTTCAGTAGTACCAATAACAGGAATAATTTGAGTGAATTGAGTTTTACATCATTTAGAGGGCTTTTCAAGTCTTTCAAGTATTTAGAGGGCAACCACGGTGATGCAGCAGTTAGCGTTGTCACCTCACAGCAAGAGGTTCTCCAGTTCAATCATCAGCTGGGGTGCCTTCTGTGCAGAGTCTGCATGCCCTCCCTGTGGTCGCGTGGGTTTCCTCCAGGTGCTCCGGTTTCCTCCCACATCCCAAAGACATGCTGTAGGTGGATTGGATACTCTAAATTGGCCCTAGGCATGAGTGTGTGTGTGTGTGTGTGTGTGTGTGTGTGTGTGTGTGCCTTCCATGGAAGGTTGGGCACCGGGTTGGCAACTCGACACCGTAAAACTCCACTGCCAATTATGAGTGGACAGGTGATCCGCTGTGGCGAACCCTAACCGGGAAAAGCCAAAAGAAGAAGACGGCTTTTCAAGTCTGGAGGCAAGCATGCATCCATTAGTAAAGAGAAGACTCCTGAAGTACAAATCAGACACGGCATCCTTCTTGTTAGTTTAAAGGGCATAGTCCTTGAAAGCAGATCATCTGCCATGATGGTGTAGGTGCTCAAGCACTGAAGGGGGTGGTTAACTGCCCAGCACTGAACCATAAAGATGGAAGCCCTCTTCAGTCAGATTCCTCATTACTAATTTGTCACAGCCATTTGTTTATTTACTCATTTGATTTGGGGCAACAAAGGTTGCACAAGAAGGTAGAAGTTGATTTTCAGGGGGGGGGGGTTCAAAGAGGGTGGCTTTAACTGCCATCTGCATTTTTATGCCCTATCTTCTTAATGTACTCTCTGTTCAACTATTACTCATGTAGGAGACATTCATAATATTTGGTAACTATTTTTAATCTCCACCATCTTGCAAGGAATCAGGTTCAAGTCTTATTATCTTTGTAGCCTGTTTGAAACAGTATCACTGGGGGCTTTCCTCTACTGTGTACTTCTGTCTCATGCATTAAGGCAGAACTGATGCAAGTCCTGACTATGTATTTGCTGACTGAAAGAACACTTAAACGTTCAGGTGTTTTAGTATTAAATGCATTAACTTTGCTAGAACATAATATATAAGCAATCAGATCCATACTGTGCAAGACTAGAAAAGAACTGGGGACAGTAGGGGGGATGTCTCTACTAATGTAATGTTTTTTAATAAGTTAGTGCAATAGTGACATATCCCTTCAAATGAGAGCTTAAGAGTGCAAACATTATATAGTGAGACTGGAATCTCAGCAAAGGAAATCTAAAATAGACAAACCGCAAAGGGGGTTTGAAGTAAAATTGCAGTAATCCTGATGTGTTTGGCATTATTAATCTAAACAGACATCATCAATGAAGGTGAGCTATCACAATGCTGCATGTTTTCCTACTAGCAGTAAAACCCTTGGTCAAAAGCTGTAAATGTGAAACCGTGAAAGTTAATAAGAAATTATCATCATCCTGGGTTTGCTGCTTCTGCTATAACATATATTTGTTAAACAAATAGAGAAAAAAGTGCAAAGTTTTGATTTTAAAATCAAATTATTACATGCTGAATGTTCTGCAAATTCTTGTACATTGATATACTATAATTAAGTAGCACAAAGCAGCCATATACTCCAGTGCCAGCTGATACTAAAGCGATAACATTAAATACATTATGAAAAGTGGAAAATGAAGCCAGACTTGACACTGCAGCCTTGGTTCATCTTCAGGAAATACATAGATGCTCACCAGAATGCAGTCACAGTTCCATGCATGACAAAAGGAATTAACTGCTACTGAAATTGCTTTATTTCATGCAGCCCCTCTGTTGCAGAACTGTACTTTACCATGACTAGCTTAGTAATTAGATCTAAAATAATAATGTTAGGGAAAAGGAAAGAAAAACACAAGAATATTTATGTGTGGAAGGAAAATGAGATGGCATCTCGAAAAAATAAATAATGATGATTAGAAAAGTAATGAAAGTTGTGAAATACGCTGCCTTATAAATTAAAGAAGAAAACATGGACTGCGTCCGTCAGAACAAGTATAGTACATGCATGGTGGTTCTTACGAGTACTGGTAAAATCAGTGTCTTCATTCTCAGATACGGTTTCCCAAGTCTTATTTAACATATTCATTTGGCATAATTACTTTCTGGCTGTATATTATGCAGAATGTTATTATACTGTGAGTTTTTAAAATATTGTGTACGTACGCTGCGGAGGGAATCTGCATACTCACTTTTGGGAACTTGCGGATTAATTGGTACGTTGCAATAAAGTCGCTCTTTAATTATGAATTACAGCCAGTAATTACTACAAAACTCCATATCTTTTTCCACAAACATCAGAAAAGTCATGGCCAAAATGATGAGGTAAAAAGTTTAATGCTTACTAAGAAAATATTAGAAACTAGCTGCACTTATGGGTGAAGGTTCTGGCAGACATATGCATATGATCAATTCAACACAATACCACAATGTACTATTATCAAAATACAAAAAGAGCTGAATTCATTTTGTAAGGGCATCAGTTTTCTTAGAAACATTTAACTTTGCCTCCATAGGCAGATTCTAAAGTCACAAAAGCTCATACTATATACTGTAAAGACTCGCAAAGCTACCATAATCTATATTTATGTCACAAATAAAATTGTGACATTTACAATTTATTATTTCCAAAATATATGACAATGTATAAAGTAGTATAAAAAGACACAACATTACATGCTTCTGTCCAATTCCATACCCTGCTGAGACCACAGCAGACTTTTAACCATGGGAAAAAAGTACTTTAATGTTAATACCACACTGATCATGCAGTCTAGTAGCTCTCCAACAGGGCTAATTAAAAATTCCTTACTATGGATCGAGACCCACAAGGACCAGAATATAGCAGCAAGGGATTTATGCAGTTGAGCAAGTCAGTGACTTGCAACAATTAGCATGTTCAAATAAGTACAAGAAAAAAGAACGCAAGTGTCTGCATAGAAGTAACTATTTATAGTATATTTCTATACTGTTGAACTTTTTTTGTCAAATGGAATAAAGTTCGTCTTGTCTGAAAATCAGCTGACTACACATGCCATCTTTGATTTCTGTGAGAGACTGATGTCCAGTGGGGATAACAGAGTTTGCCCTTATACCACTGTAGTGCAGTCTTTCAGCTGGCAAATATTATCATTAGCAAATGCAATAACGCCTAATAATGGGCTTTCCCCCTGCTTAAAAAAAATGTTTACATAATGCCTGCTTTTTTTTTTTTGATTGGTTATGTTTCAAGCATCTTTGCTCATTGATTTGTGGTTGACTGTGTACAGCATTTATATTACTTTCTGAAGCAGGTCTATCTTCAGTAATTCTGCAAGAGAAGAAACGTAGAAGGGATAGTATTTTAGGTAACTTCTCCTGTGCTTAAGCAGAAGCATTTGGCTTGGATGGAGAAGACTTTTTTGAGTTGCATTCTCAAATTGGGATAAGAGTGTAATTTATTTAGCTCAATGGGAAGAGCTTGCCATAGAGTAGATACCCGAGAGGAGATTGCAACTGCAGTGCTGTGAGTTTGGTTGTAGGAATAATGAGAGTGCACGTGGCTTGTAATGAGTGTCTCAGGTTTTGTTCAGTGTTTTTTTTTTTTTCAAGATATTTACTTGCAAGGTGAGTAGATGTCTGGAGGTGGAGTACGTTTTAAAGTTGGGTTCCTAGCATTACTTTTGATCTTTGTTTAGTGGGTAGCCATGTGGTGTGTAGTGTGATACAGTGATGTTCATTGTGGTAAGAGCTTGCAATGAATAGGAAATGCTGTTGGAGATTGTCAGGAATACAATGGTGTTTTTCTTTGAGATGGATATGAGCATGGGTAATTCATATTCTAGCTAAGAGATGAGAAATCTTTGCTAATGTGTGTTATGGCTGGTTAAGACAGAAAATGGGAATTATTTTTGCTCTAATTCTCTCTGTGTAGTTTATTTGTGTATTAACTCTTTCTGTGTAGTTTATTTTTGCTCTAATTCTCTCTGTGTAGTTTATTTGTGTATTAACTCTTTCTGTGTAGTTTATTTTTGCTCTAACTCTCTCTGTGCAGTTTATTTTTGGTCTAAGATGGATATCTAGTGACTGATTAAGCCATAATCATAGGTATTTGAAGGTGGGTGGTAGTTTTTTGTGAAAGTTAAAGATAGTTAAAGAGCCAGACATATAGAAAATTTTCTGTGGAGTTCCAAAAGACAGAGTTTTGGTCTTAGAGGAGCTTGTAAGTATACCTGTCAACTGTATAGATCTTCACAGAATGACCAGATTTCTGCCTCATACTTTTAGTCTGTTACTCATAAAATTGTAGTTTCTGGCAAATCATTGCCATATCATTGAGGACTGAAGTCAGAAAATAATGACAAATGTTTGGAATTCAGACTTCATACCCTTCAGAAAATTCATGCTAATGCAAAACCAGTTATTCTATCAACTTTTCAAGTTGCAAGAGCAATATTTAAAAGCTGTCCTTATTTCTGGGCCTTTGTCCCCCATTATTTATGGCTTTGTCCAGGTTTCTTGCTCTAAGGAGTTGAGAGCTTTATTTGGAAGTAGCTTATGGTTTATGAGCTATTGGTGGAATTCATGTAAGCTTGACTTGTATTGGGACTAAATGCTGGTATGTGAGTGAACTGAACAATAAATTACCAGGTCATCATTGTAGAATATGACTGGGAAACAAAAATGCCACTATGTTGCATTTAATATTCATTCAACATTTGTACACACCAGACTCACAGTTTCTCTCTCTCTCTCTCTAAATAGAAAAAGGGTAGCCATTTAAAATGCCAGGAATGATGGATTATGAAATACAGAGACCAGAAGACTGAGAATCTGGACCTGCTTATACTAACTCTAACGGGTCTATATTAGTTCACCGAAATGTTATTTTGTTGAACACCTATTAATCGACCCCTAATGGGTGAAAATCGCATCAGCAATTTAATGAATTTACTAAGGGCAATGAAACACAATGGACCAACTTGTAGTGGATTCAAACCCATCCAAGTGGGGGGCTTCACACCCCACACAACCCCTAACTATATATACCAACTCCAAGATCACACTACAGTGGAGAAAAGGGCAAAGTTCTATAGCTGTCCGTTGTGCTTCAGGCAACTATTTATTTATTTATTTATTTATTTATTTATTTATTTATAGTTGGTTTACCAGGATTGTCCACTGGGCCAGAAGAACCTGTTTTCAGTGAAGTCCTGGGGAGAAAAGCTCCAAAACAAAGATACAAAAGATTACAGAAGTTCACACTTTAACACTTACAATCATATTAAAACAGACTGTCAAAAACAGTGGTAACAAAACTATAACAGTGGTTCACAAATGTAGACAATTGTGGGTTCAAGACAAAAACTGAGGACAGGTGGTTACAATGCAAAGAATCTAATGTTTAAGCAGCTGCAAATAGACTACCTTGGTTACATTATGTATAACAAACATAGCATTGCTATTGTAAATATGTAGTATCTTGAGTGGAATAGTAGAATTTTAAGAATTATTAGGCATTATTGCATTTGCTTATTTATAGTATCTGGTTATATATGATATGGTTGCCTGTAGGGAGCAGACTAGGCTATGAGGGGTGGGAGCAGGAGCATTCCCAGGAGGATGTTAGGTGCGTGTGTAGAGATTTTTTAAAAGCTGGGAGGTTAGTAGTGGTGCGGATGGAGGGGGGAAGGGAGTTCCATAGGCATGCCAGGGCAAAGGACAGCAGGTTTTTCCCTGGAGAGTGAAGAGGTTTGTACAGTTCTATCAGATTTTGGTTATTAGATCTTAGGAGTCTTTGTGGCATGTGCATTTTAAAGGTGGAGCTGAGTGAGGGACAGAGGGATGGATGGAATATGAGTTTGTGAGCAAAGGTGGGCTGAGTAAAGGAGAGATAGTTAGGAAGCTCAAGCCAGTTTAGTTTGTGTAGAGATGCACAGTGGTGGGTAGATGCTTTGTGACTAGTGGCAAATTTGGCAATTTTATTATAACAGGAGGACAGGTTTGTTTTGAGGGATGATTGTAGGTTTGTTAGAAGAGGAGCGCCATATAGAAGGGAAGGCATGAGGAATGTTGTAGCAAGAGTGAGCTTAGTAGATGTAGTGAGGAATTGATTTTATCGATATAGCATGCCAAGTTTGTAGTGTTTTTTTTTTTTATGTTTAGTTGTAGATGGCTATTGAATTTAAGCTGGTCATCTATCTGGACCCCTAGCAGTTTGGTTTCATAAACTAGTTCAAGAGATGTGTTGTTTTGGCTGATGATAGAGAGTAGATTTCTATCAATGGTTGTGTTTTTTGAGGGAGTAAATACCATAAGTTTGGTTTTTGATGCATTGAGTGCTAGATGATTGTTTTTCATCCACTGTTCTGTGGTAGAGAAGGCATCTTGAGTTACTTTTAAAAGAGTGGGATTGGATGTGGCTGTGCAGATAATTGTAGAATCATCTGCATATTGAATAAGTTTGGCATGGAGAATTGAGTGGGAGAAGTCATTTATGAATATATTAAAGAGGAGAGGACCCAAGATGGAACCTTGGGGGACAACAGTGGGTATGTTCAGGAAGGAGAAGATGGCTGTTTTCCATTTGACAGCTTGTTGCCTATGGGAGAGATAGCTGGTGAACCAATTGAGAGAGGCAGGGGATAGGTTTAGGTTAGATAGTTTAGTTAGGAGAAGGCTGTGAGATATAGTATTGAAGGCTTTAGAGAGGTCGAGAAGGAGGGTCGATACAATGGAGCCAGAATCTCGGGCTGTATTTACTGTTTCCAGGAAGGAAAGGAGGGCAGTCATGGTGCTGTGGCCGGGACTGAAACCGTGTTGTGTGGAAGTTAGTAAGTTATTATCTAGGAAATAGGGAAGGAGTTGGAAATGGATACATTTTTCTAAGAGTTTTGATATAGGAGAAAGGATGGCTATGGGACGGAAGTTAGTGATATTGTTATTATTGCCTCCTTTGTGTAAGGGTATGATGATGAAAGCTCTTTTCCAGAGTGTGGGAACAAGACCTTCTTGGATAGAGCGATTGATTAGGATGCTGATGGGGAAAGCAATGCCTTCGGTAGCTATATTGAGGAAGGATGAGGGTATGTTATCAGGTGCATTAGTACATGGTTTTAGCTTTTGCAAGAGTTTTTTTTATGGTAGATGTAGGGATGGGTTTTAGGGAGAAAGGTGGGAGTTGAGAGGTAGGAGATGAAGGGGGAGATAGGAGGAGGGATGCAGGTACAGAGGGTGAGGAGTTATTGGAGAAGGATGTGGTTAGTTTAGAGATAGAGTCTAAGAAGAAAGAGTTGAATTGGGTGGCCCAATTAATATCTGGAGCATTTGGGTCTGCGCTTGGGTTTTCTGCTGAGCCAGGTTTTAGGAGGATATTGATACCTTTCCAGAATTTTTGAGGATTGGTTTTATGGTTGTTTTGGAATATGGAGTAGTAGTTTTGTCGATCTGTTGTGATAAGCTTTTTAACTTTGTTGCTAAGAGTTTTGAATTCATTAAGGGTGGATGTAGTTTTGTTTCTTTGGTAACGTGCCCAGGTTTTGTCTCTAAGTCGCATGGCAGTTGGTGTGTTTTTTGTTAGCCAGGGGGCAGTGTTGTTTGATATTCTTTTGTTTTTTATGGGGGTAAAACTATCCAGGAGATTTAGGAAAGTTGTACTGAAGTATGCAACAGCATTATCCATGGGTAGAGTTTTTAGTGTGTTCCAATTTATTGAATTTAGGGAGTCTGAGAAGGTCGCTGGGTTGAAGTTTTTTAGGTTGCAAGTGCTGATGTATTTATGTGTTGCTTGTAGTGGACATGGAAGATGTTTAGTGAAGATGGGAAGATGGTCACTGAGGGAGTCAGGTAGAGTTCCACTGTCAGTGTAATAGTGGGGATGAGAGACTCAAATCCAATCTAGGGTGCTGCCACTGGAGAAATCTTTAGATGGCGCGGTAGTCAGGTTGATGAGCTGAAAGTATTTATAAAGGTTAATGTTTAGGGGGTGTGTGGGGGAATGAATGGAAGACCAATTAATATTTGTGTCACCCATGATAATAGTTTCATTGCTGATAGTGATAGAAAGCCAAGATAGGATATCTTTCAGTACTGAGACATTGTCACCAGGGGGGATGTAAAGTGAAACTATGCAAATGTGTTTGTGTTTATTTAATTGAAATAGAGCTAATACTAATTCTGCATGGAGAAATGTGGAATGGGTTTGTTATAGGGAGTAATGGATAGGGTGGATGAATAGAGTAAAGCTACCCCGCCACCCTTTTTATGGGTCCTGTCTTTTCTGATTACTGAGTAGTTTGGTGGTAAAACTTCAGTGTCTTTTATATGAGGTTTTAGCCAGGTTTCTGAAATAGCTAAGATGTCAGGTTTGTTGTGGAGAAGCCATGCATGAAGGTTAGGGATTTGTTTGCTATGCTTTGGGCATTTAGAGAAGCTAGTAGAATGGATTTAGATGTAGAGGTAGTGGTGATCAGGCCTGGGTTAGGGTGTTTGTCCCCAGATAGGAGTATGGTTGTAAGGTATTGGATTAAGTTAATGAGGTGTTTGGATTGCCTTGTTTGAAGGTTGTCGGTTTTCAGATATTTGTGGATATTGAAGCTTAGGGATGAACTAACGAGTTTATAAGAAGTGTTTAGTTTGTAGTGAAAAAATAGATGAGAGTTAATGGGATAGAGTTCAGGGGTTATTGTGATAAATGATTGTAAGTGAGTAGAAGGGAGTGAGCTGGTAGAGTGAAAGGGTGGTGAATGAATTGTGGTGTTGGGTTGGGTGAGGAAGTAGGTGTAAGTAAGGATGAGAAGTAATAGTAGTTGGATTAAGAATGATATGTGTTTTGAAGTCATGTTATGGTTTTGATAAAGTCTTGTATGTAGTGTAGTGAGAAATGGTGTGAAATAGATATTGTATTATAAGATGTGAAGGGAGGTGTGATGAGGTGTGTTATGAGGGAGGTGTTGTTGATGAAAAAGGGTGGAGTGCAGTAGGTGGAAAGTAAGTAGGAAAGGACTGTGGTAGAGGGAGGGGGTGGGAGGATTGTTGTGGTGAAGGGGAGGGGTGTAATTGGTAGAGAGGAAGTAGGGGTGGTTAGTATAGGTAAATAGGAAGTGGGAGTGATTAGGATGGTATAAGTGTAGATGCACTGGGGTTGTGTGGGATTTGGGGGTAGGGTAGGGGAGCGGAGTGAGCCCGCAGGGCGAACGGAGTGGGATACACCTAAGGAAGGTAGGTGGCAGGACAGTGTGAGAAACAATCAGTTTGGTGGAGGTAAGTACAGAGGAAGGTAAGCAAGGTGGTAAATGTGACTCTTGCAGTACAGTATAAAGGAAAAAGGAGAAGTCAGAAAGTAGAGGTAGAATGGGTAGAGCTGTAACTTAGCAGTTAGTATAGAGAAATTGTTAAAAAGTGGTATTGAAGTGAGTGGGAAGGAGTGAGGGAAGATGGTTAAGTAGATGGGTAGACACTGCCCCCTAGTGGACAGAACCTGTATTTTCAAGTGAGGAACCACTGGGCAGATCGATAGGTGAAAGGAGGAACGCAGCTCTGATATAGGAAAAAGCGCCAGGGATGAGGCAGGTATTAGGGAGTACCCAGTAATAAGGGCAAGGCTGCAGGCAGCTCTGGTTGGGACCCTTCACTAGCACCAGGCAAATGATAGAACAATTATCTCAGACCAAATTCAGTAGAGATTGGAGCATGTTACATACTTTTATTTTTTATCCTCTAGCTCTCTCTTCTGGGAGAAAGAGTAGGAGTGTCCCTGTAGGGAGTCAGGGAATCAAGGTGAGCCTTGCTATCCAGAGAATTATCTTGGAAATCCAGGAGGGCTGGGCCGGTAGGCAAAGTGAGCTGAGGAGAAGGGGATGAATAGCTGGGGAAAAAGAGAGGAAGGAGTATATACAATTTAGTAGTAGTTTAGGCACTAGTTAAAGGATAATACATAAAGTGCAGAATGTAAAATATACACATTAGTGAGCAGTGAATATGTTCAAAATGTAGCAGCAATGCATCATTGAATAAGTCCTTACAACTAGGTATTAACTTCTCTACAAAAACAGTAAAAAAATCATCAACAGTTTAAAGAGAAGAGTCATCTATGTATATGCAATTTCCTAGCTATGTCAGTGTTTTAGTGTAGTTTAAAATTAGATTCAGTATCTGAATAGAAATAGACACAATGTGAGTCCTACAATAAAATACGGATATGAAAATAAATAGCACTTTGAGCCACAGTAAAGTAGCGAAAATCACATACACAGGTTCAGAGGCATTAGCACTTAAATCAGCAATGGGCTAGGATAACTAACAATATAACTCCAGTGTAACATTGGCATTTTTAACAGATAACACTTAAATTAGCAGTCCTGTGCTGAAGCAGACACACCAACTCTAACAAGGGTGAAAAACAAAGCAGTTTATCAATAACCATGGACTGGAAGATGATTCTGTGGTTTAGGCGGGAAAAATCGCTGCTCACCAAGGTAAAGGCATTGATGTTTAGGTTACATGCAGTCACTAGGGAATAGCGTGACCCTTTTCCAGGCTCTAATACAACATATGTACTCTCAAACATACGTACTCTCATCGTTTCACTATCTCAGCTGTTAAGCGGGTGTGGAAAAACTCTAATACAACATACATACTCCCATCGTTTCACTATCTCAGCTGATAAGCGAGTGTGGAAACAAATTTGGATGAAATGTAATGTTGAAAGTATTTTGAAGTACTTTGAAGGTGGGTAGACTGGTTCGTGGTTCAGCCACAGAGCACAGATGTAGCTTGTTTGAACAAGTATCGCTGTTGCTAGTGCAGCTAGACCACGTGGGGGTGGAGAGTCAACTAGAAACGGAATAATGCATTTAGGTGCTGGGAACGCAATACCATGGCAATTACATAACTTTAAATCAACAGATAATTTGGGCACACTATACTATGTAAGTTTTTTAGCTTACTAGCAGAGTTAACAAAAACATTATACTGCAGCAGAGTTAACAAACAACATTTTACAGCAGAGCAAATGCAAGAACGCATGGACGTTGTTTCTACACAATTGTCTCTACAATTCTACAACTACAGTTCATTGGGCACGCTACACAGTGTATGTCTTGGAATCTACGTGCAGAGTTTACACTAACATAATGCAGATAAGCAAAGCAAAAAGCATTTGGAACTGTTTCTAGCGAGCGTAATTAAAGTACACAGTTAAATTAGATGGGCAATAACATAAGACCATGTCATATAGTAGAGCTAGGCATTATACAATATAAAAATGGAAATACACTTACTGGGAGTGAGAGGTAGCAGACCAGGAGCACGCAGCAGCCACGAGAGGAACCAGGGATTTAAAGATGGTGCCCCGGGGAATTTGGCCCTTATGATAGGTTTGGGGCGGATGAGGAGGGGGTGGGGCGGAGCTGAATAGGTAAATGTAGGTTAACTATTTCGTTACCCTTAGTAAATTCGGCAAATTGTTGAAGTGATTTTTGCTGATTACCAGTGGATGAATAGGGGTGGCCTTGGTGGTGCAGCAGTTAGCATTGCTGCCTCACAGTAAGAGGTTCTCCGGTTCGATTCTCAGCTGGGGTGCCCTCTGTGCAGAGTCTGCATGTCCTCCCTGTGGTCGCATGGGTATTCTCTGGGTACTCTGGTTTCCCCCCACATCCCAAAGACATGCAGTAGGTGGATTGGATACTCTAAATTGGCCCTAGGTGTGAGTGTGTGCCTTCTGTGGAAGGTTGGGCACCAGGCTGGCAACTCGACACTATAAAAACTCCACTGCCAATCATGAGCAGACAGATGATCCGCTGTGGTGACCCCTAACCAGGAAAAGCTGAAAGAAGAAGAAGACGAAGATGAGAGGATGAATAGATGTTGCTGGAATGGCATTTTGGTGACCTAATATAGATCTAGATTAACATTCCCTTTTCTCCAGGGTATGGAAAGATAAGAGCTGGTATATGTGTATATGTACACATATCACTGGGGATGTGATGGGAATTGCCTCCTGCAGAAAATAAGTTTAAAGGAGAAGAGAAAGGTTCAGTACTGGCTCTTGTCCTGTATTTCAGTCTTTTATTTTTCTGATGTTTTAAGACTTGGCACAAGTTTCAAAATTTCAGTGGGGAGCTGGAAAATGCAAATATTCTCAAAGTATAGTTGGTCCTCATGTCTTGGAATAATTGCAATAAATGAAGAGAAAGTTAACTATATTTAAAAGAAAATGCATAAAATCCCAACTATCTGAACTGCAGCTGTATCACATTTAAAAATATGTGTACAAATGCTTGTTTAAAGATAAAAGTGAAAACAATGTTGCATTGCACTTTTTTTTCAGTAATGTATAATATAAAAAGCAAAAACCACCTTCAGCTATGCTAATAATAATGGGTCCAACTCAACGCCTTGCTCACTCTTTCAGCATACTAACCCCCCTGAAACATTAGCTCTAGATCTAGACAATATTACAAACTTTTAAACAAACTCCTGAATCTTATCACTAAGTATAGTCCTAGCCTTATACTTGGTGGTGACATTCACCCCAACCCTGGCCCATCCACTTCTGATATATACACCCCCTCTACCTGTAACCTAAACCATAAAACTATAATCAGTAGAACAACTATCTCTCTCCTGGCCTGTCATATCAATATTAGGAGTATTAATAACAAGGTACATGAACTGCATGCCCTCCTGGCTGTCCACTCCCCTGAGATTCTCTGTCTGAGACCTGGTTAAAACCTAACACAACTGACAATGAAGTGTTACCACCTGGGTATAACAATACACAGGCTGGATCGTGTTTCCAGGAAGGGGGGTAGAGTAGCTATACTCTACAAATCTGAATTGAATGTGACCATAGATGTTAATCAACCACCTCAGATTAATAACTCCAAAAGTCTTGCCACTAAATTGCAAATTAACAAAAGTAAATGCATCAACATCATCTGTATGTATATTCCCAGGGGTAATAATATATCAACACTTGAAGACACCCTACACTGTCTATCATGTCATTACCCCCAAGAAACCCTACTACTTGGTGACTTTAACATAGACTGGGGCACCTGTTCCTCAGAATCCCCTTCTACCCACATTAACCTGCATGCATTTACACAAATCGTAACCACCCCTACCAGGCTAGGTAAACCCAACCAAAAAGAAAGCATTCTCAACTGGGTACTCGCAAATAGTAACTCCCAGTTGTACACTTCTGGTACCGTCCCCGATGACCTAAGTGACCACCTTCTCACTTACGTAATTAAGCAAAAAGCCATTAATCCACAACAACCCTTACTCAGAAAAGTCAGAAACCAAAAAGACTTTGACACTGCCAAATTCCAACAGGAACAACAGGAACTTAACTCCTGTAACTGGTCTAGGCTAAAGCACCTCCCCTTAGAGGAGGCAGTTGTGTATTTTAACAACAAATTTCTTGAAATCAATGATTTTCATGCACCTGCCCGCTCAAAGCGAACAAAGGCAAACACTGCACCATGGCTTTCTAAAGAGCCTAGACTAAAAATTACCAGTAGAAACAGATTCTGTGCTCTATGACACTCCATTAAAGACCCCCATGATAATTTTAAATACAGGCAAGCTAGGAATGAAACTAAAAAATCCATTTTACAAGACAAAAAACAATACTACTGTAATTTACAGACAGCAAACCAGAACAATCCTCAAAAGTTCTGGGCAGGTCTGAATAATCTACTTCATCCAGGAAAATTGTCTACCCCTATCCCTGCTGCTACCATTGATAACTCCCCCCCCAAGGATGTTTCAGATAATTTTTACCATTTCTTTACTGAGACAACTCAAGCCCTAGCTAGCAAATTACCTCCTAGCTCCCCTGACCCTGATAGTACCACCCCTATGAACCTCCTCTCGTTCAGCTTCCAATCAGTGTCCACGTCACTTATCCGTACCTTGATCAAAAAATTAAAACCCATCACACTCTCCGCTGACCAACTCCCTGCCATGTACCTTCAAGAATCAGTTGATGCCATTGTCTATCCAGTATCAATACTAATTAATCATACCATAGCAGAGGCTACAATTCCCACCATTTGGAAAACATACTACATAATCCCACTACATAAAGGAGGTCTTTCCACTGAATTCTCCAATTATAGACCAATAGCTACACTTTCTCCACTAACTTAGATTATGGAAAAATGTATACACAAACAACTCATGCACCACTAATCCAGAATCACCTCATGGCCAATACCCAACACAGCTTCTGTCCACACCACAGCACAACTTCAACCCTAACAGCTTTTAGCAATACCATTAATAATAACCGTAACAATAATCACATATTCTCATCCCTCTTCCTAGATCTTTCCAAGGCATTTGACATGGTGGATCACCAACTTTTGATTCACACCCTGCAATCTTTCTGTCTAGATTCTAAAGCCCTTCAATGGTTTAAATCCTACCTCAACAGGAGGCAGCAGGCTGTTCTCTGGCAGAACAAGCTCTCTAACCTATTACCGAACACCCTTGGAGTACCACAAGGTACCATATTAGGGCCGCTACTGTTTTCCGTCTTTATTAATGACCTATATACTGTCATCCTAAATGTTAGCTGTATCCAATACGCTGATGACTCCACCCTGATTTGCTCAGCTACATCTCTTTCAGACTTGAGGTCTGCTACCCAGTCCAACTTTAATACTATAGAAAACTGGCTCTCTGAAATGCGATTGTTACTAAATCCCAAAAAAACTAAATTGTTGCTATTCTCACCAACACAAAGGTCTGTTGCTTTTACCTTCACCATAAATGCAAAAGATGGCACAATCATCTCCCCCGACCCCTCTACAAAACTACTAGGTGTCATTATTGATAATAACCTAAAATTTGACCTTCATGTAAACCAATCGATCAAGACCATCAATTAAAAACGTAGGTCACTGTATAGAATAAAAACCTTCCTAACCCCTCCAGCTAAGATGGCCATATCTCACTCTCACCTACTTTCAGCACTTCTATATGCATCCCCCCTACTCTCTAATCTAAACAAGACTGTACTTAATAAACTCTCAACCTGTTACAATCACATTGCCAGGTTTGCCACTGGCCTGTCTTTTAGAACACACCACTGCATCAACCTTAAGCAGCTTGGGTGGCTAGATCTTCCCAGTTTAATCGAGTATAACCTTCTGATTATGGCTAATAAAATCCTCTATAATCCAGATAATACACCAGCTCTTAAAAATCTTATCACCCTCCATAACAATCCATGACTGTTTCGATCCTCGAACAGATAACTAATTCAGCTAATCAAAATTAACAATGCAGCCGGTGATGCCCTCTTTGCAAACTCTGCAGGCAGAGCCAGGAACTTACTTCCAGCTGATATAACATTGCACTCATCCCTATGCCAATTTTAAACTAAACTCAAACAACATCTGGCACTAAACTGGCTTTGCCACTCCAACACACCTGGCCAACTCTCATCATGAATGTGAATACTCTATTAATCAAACTACTGTTTAATTTTCCCCTGACTGCAACCAGGGGTAACTCTAACCTGTGAACTTGTCTATTCATGTCTGCTTATGTATTCTTTGTAAATACCATATCTGTAATATGTCTTCATGGTTTTTATTATATCTGTCTACACTGGAGCTTTTCTCCCCGGGCCTCTGCTGAAAATGGTCATGAATCCAGTCGGATTATCCCGGTCAACAAATGTAAAATAAAAATAATAAATAAATAAAATAAAATGAGCAAAATGGTACACAGCTGCACTGGGTCTATATTATAAACCCAAAAGTTTACTTCAGTGAATGCTCACATGAGCGAAAATGCTGGTAAACAAAAGGGTGTTTGTGGGGTTGTGGTACAGTGAGGAGTGGGATTTTTGCCCTTTCCTCACTGTAGTGCTATCTCGGAGTTGGAATATATAGTTAGCGGGGGGTGGTTGCACAGCCCCCCACAATCAGCAGTTTGATTACCAGCATTTTCACTCATGGGAGAGTTTGTTGAAGTAATCTTTCAATCTTCTAATACAGACCCAGCTGCATTTGTTACTATGAAAATTGTTTTGCAGTTTAACTAAGCCTTGGTTCTTTCTTGACTGAGAAAATATGTGTAGCATTGAAGAGTCTATTTTGAAGTTTGCTGCACTTGGGTTATATGATGACTTCTCCACTTGAACACCTGTTTGCTAAGTCTTCTCTCTCCCTTATGGGCATGTAACTGTAAAAACAGGAAAATCATTGTTGGAATTCATACTACAGCAATATCTTATTTGGGAGCTTGCAAATAGGAGGACTGCCTGTTAATCCTTTTTATTAATAGTTACTTCTAAAAGATACCATTGAGGTAGAGTTGATGTCTGTAAGCACTCTAAACATTTTTATTTGCATTTAAAAATCAGAGGCAGAGAAGACATAATGTATTTCTCGGCAGAAGTAGGTAGGTATTAGTAAATGCAAGACATTCAGATGTTTGACCATTAACTATTGTTGAGAATTACTTTTTTTATTCTCTTATGGAAAGCTTTGAGTGACTGCATATATGTTTGGAAAATAAATAATTTAACTTACTTCAAGTCAAGAATTTTACACTATTTCTATGTTACAATTAGTGTGTTTTGCAGAATACTTACTTATTAGGCAACAGGCTTATTCATTTTTTGGGTAGAACTGTTGGGGTTTATCAGCTTATTGAAAAATGACACTGCTTAACTTACAGCTATTATTTAAATACTTAAAGGATATCTTATTAGGGTATGGTCATTCTTCAAACTTTTGAGTAACTTGTGCAGCATAACTTAGATTTTAAGAATAAAGGAGTTAGTACGGTACTCTATTGTAAAATGCACAAATAATTTCTGATCAAGCTTCCATTACTGTTGGTAAGGTTGAGGTGAAAGGTAATGATTTCACTGTAAAGCTGAGAAAATTCCTAGAGAAGTAGAGATTATAACTTTTATTTTTAGCTGGGTAGAGTGAAATTCATTCAGGTTTAGAACAACTCGGTTATTATCCAGGGCCACAATCCATGTTTACTATATGCCCTTTGTACTTTAACAGGCGCCTGCAATGAGATTCAAACCCCATATGGATGATTCCTTCTAATACTGATAGAACTAGAACAGAGTTCAGAACCTTTTGCACCTATCACAAGACGTACAAATCCTTTTGTACCTATCACAAGACGTATACATACTCATGAAATTCCAACCTGTGCAACCCTAGTAGGGTTGACTGATATCTAACCCAGCATTTCTATACAGATGTTTTGTTACATTTTATATGTTTTCAGAATAATCCTGTCTTATCCTCAGCTTGCTTTAGAGCTGGAGGAGCAATAAGAAGAAACAAAGAGAAGAAATATGGTAAAATAAAGAATAATTGATGTACTGTTGCTTAGGTTATATGATATATAGTAATATATGTGAAGTATGGCTTCCTATCAGACTATCGAAATGCTGTTTCCACGAATACGAAATGATCGACATGTAATGCACGAACTACGTAAACGCCAAACATCCAAAACAGCAAAATCCAAAATTTCAAAGTGTTTTAGTTGGCCCGTCTGCGGTATAGGTCTGTAAGGTAAGTGTGCGATAGGTTGGACCTTAGGGTTAGGGTGTGGGTTAAGATAAGTGTACAGATAGGTAATGTATGTAAGATTTAGTGTAGTGTTAGAAGTAGGCTTTTGTTAAATGTATTTATGTGTATTATTTATTTTATTAGGGTATATCTCCGTAGGGGAAGTGTGGTAGTTACGGACCTTAGGGATAGGGAGGGGTTAAGGACAGTGCATAGATAATTGTGTATGTGTGGTTTAGTGTAGTATTAGAAGTTGGGTTTTGGTGCTTTACTTTAGGGTTAGGAGTAGGGTTTGGTTAGTCTTTGTATGTAGTTTATTTATTTTATTTGGGTAGTTAGTATGTAGCGGGTGGTGGGCTTGGCCGACTATGACCGTTTGATGTTTTAAATTTCACAGTTTAGTGCATTCGGTGTATTCGCGGTTCGATTAATATGTGTCACTCTTTTGGTATTCATTGTAATGGATTTTCACGGAACTGATATAGACCCGTGAAGTATAATGCTTATAAACGCGAATTTGCTAGTACAGTTTGATTACTTTTATATAAATGTAAATTCTGTCTTCTGTCTAAAAAATGTCTTTAGGAGAGATAGATCTATCAAAAATATTTTGGAGGGTGTAAAACATGAAAAAAAAAAAACTAACAGAAAGATTGGCAACTATAAATGTAATTTGCGTTCCTTTTGTCCATTCATTTTGGAAACAGGAGGGAGAATTAAGGTTAATAGTATGGTTATTTATATTAAAGAACACTACAATTGCAACAGCATTAATGTTATATACATGGCCAAGTGTGATGTATGTCCTATATTTTATATAGGTAAAACATGTAGAAGGTTTAATCTCAGAATTGGTGAGCACCTAGGTGATTTGAGACATTGTAGGAGTACCAGTGCCCTTCTTTGATATGTTAAAGAAAAAAAAGGTCATCATTTTAAATTTTTAGTCATACAGCAGTTAGTGAAGGATGAACAAGGTTGTATTTTAGACATCCATTTAGATGTTATGGAGCTGAGATGGCAGTTGCATTTTAATGCCTCCCAGTACCCTGGCTTCAATGAAACTATTAGTGTTGCTAGTGTTTTAAAGTTTGATCAAATTTTAGGTTAGGCATGGGATTTTATGAAAGGACAAATTGTTTTATGTTTAGAATAGATACATTTATGGTTTGAAAGAATTTATAGTTTGGTCATATTTATTTTTATATTGTGGATTGAATTCAATGTATGTAAAACACAATTTGCACATTATTGAATGCACTACAAGTGTTAATGAATGTGGAAACTTACATCTTGGTGTATTGCTTTTAATAAAAATGAAAATGTTAATTGAATAATTGGGGGTGGGTATTTCAATGGCTGGGTTTGGGTGGGACACTGTTCTGAGGAAGTGTTTGTTGTGGAGAAGAATGCGTTAAACAACTGTGAATAAACTGTGCTGAATTTATTGGAAGTGTTCGACTCTTGCTGGCTTGAGTTTCTATAAATGTAAATTTGCCTATGTCAGAAGTGATAATTCAATAAAAGCATTAAAATAATAAAGAAATCACAGATGTACCAACACAGTTCTTTTTTCCTTTACCCACATTATATGTTTCAAATTTGGGAAGGGAGTCTATCATCTTTTTAGCTGAGAGATGCTGTTTTCAAAGCTAAAGTTAAAATGGCGGCATTACCACTTCTCCAAACATGGAATAACCTTGGAGCTGATGTCATTAAGTAAAACCGTGTGTGGGATTTTGCTTCCTGCAGAAAAAGGTGGTTTAGTTGTTTGGCTTTGGAGAACCAGTTTTCAACTAGATATGATAGACTTTATTATGGGGTGTCCAAACAATTTAAATTATGTAATCAGCAGGACTAATGTGTGCCGACAGTACTGGTAGCAATGCATAAAAAGAGACTGAAACTGGTTCTGTATCCCTTCTCATCTGAATGATGAACAGTGGTTTGGGTCATAATGTAATCAAAAAAAAAAACTTTACTATGAAGAAACAGCATACATTTCACAATGAATCATATTGTATGTGTTAAAAACTATTCTTAGACTAATGCGTTGTCCAAAATAAAGTAAAATATTTAGAAATATATTGTATGAAAACATGTTAATAAGAATCTCACACCAAAATCCAACTAGTTGTGCTACTTTAACTGTGTAAACACAAAGAGCACACATTATAACTGAGGCATAAATTTGCAGTACACAAAATGATGGCACAGGAAAACCATAATACTTTATCAAAGTAGGAAACATGGGGTTTGTGATGCATTTGTCATTAGAAGAAATGTGCGGCATGAAAGTCAATGCTGTTTTATGAGTTTTTTAAGAACGTGTAGTCTTTCTGGCTGTTATCTGTATTTCTAATACTGAGTTCTGCATTACAACAGAAAAGACCTATGAGCTTATAATATGGAAGAGAGATTTGAAACTGACTCATGCTAACTCACAAACCACAGGATAACACAATGTATGATGAGGTGCCTTAAAAACGCAGACTAACAAACTCTCCACAGCTGTGGTTTGCAAACAGGTTATTGTGCAAGGACAAATGCATTCCTCTAGGCTGTCCACTACATTAATAATATATTCTTCTCCTGTAAGACAGCTGTGACTTCAGCTAAATTCAAAGTGGAACTATAAAGAACCTACAACAGATGTGAGATTTAAATGTACATTTTTTACATTCTGTGACACGAAATACATTAGCACATGAAATGAAAAGTCCCCAGGTGTTCTTCTTCTTCATCCTTAAAGGCTTTGCAGCATAGCATGTAAATCATGATGTTCATTATTGTGACAGTGTGCTATAACTTAACATGTCTGCCTGCTAGGAAGATGTTCTCACTTTTTAACCAGTGCATAGCATTAGCAGACAGAAAGGAGAAACTGTACACATATTCAACAAATTCCCTAGCATCCTCTACCTCCTTCACATCATCACCACTTTCTGCTTTTCAATTTTATCAATGTAGTTTATTTTAGTTAATTGTTGTGATGGCGTTTTAATTAAAAAAATATAACAGAAAAACTCTGTATGTGTGCTGGGCTACAGGTGGTGAGAAACAAGTTGGACAGTACATTGTGTACTGTAGCTTAAATGGCAAACAATAACAATTATACACTTTTTTTTGCAAATGTGTTGTGTAGGACAAAAAACAAAAGGCAGCATCAACTAATAGCACCCTTTTTCTCTTTCCTTTAACAAGAGTTTTTTTTGTTTTGTTTAAATTTTTTTCCAGTCCCTTTAGCTTCCATCCAAATGTCAGACAGTACAGTCGTACCCATTTGTTCTTATAACAGACATAGAGCTCTTGGATATTCATTCTTAATGCAAAATAAGATAAGACTGAGGCAGTTTATTTACACAGGCAGCCATTAAAGAATTTATTTTTACTCCATGACCTAACAATGCTCTGTGCATGCCTTATACAGCGCAATAGAAGTTAGATGTGCAATGCTTACAAAGTGAACATGTTACTCACTGAAGTGATAACTCAGTCCTACAAATCTGACTTACCCCAGTAAGCTAACTGACTTTTCCTGCAAAATGGTTCTTGGCCACCAGTACAGACAAAAAGTGGACATTTTATTTTCTAGAGACATGTACTTTATGTGCTTTACACCCAGAGCCTTAGCACTACTAGAACAACTTTGTCCAGTACATGGGCAACAAAGTGAATCCTGGTCATCTGTGTCTTGATCTGATTTCTATACCCCTGTCTGCCACTGAGCTGATTTGTTGGTAATTTTTAATCACACTGTCAATGGTGTTGGTGAACTGGTAACCAGGTTAATGGTATGGTTGATATATTTGACTAAATGTTTCAAGTTTATGCAGTCTTCTTTGCTAGTTCCTTAATGTACAGAGCGTTTCTTCTTCCTTCATCACTGTATGTGGCACTACACTTTTAGGCATGTCTAACATGTAACATACATATCTAAATTAACACTGTCCAAATTGTATAGAACATATCCTTCCTCCACAGTCTGACAGAAACCATTTAAACACAGAAACATTCTTCATAAATAAGCTTATGTAGCTATTATACATATGTTTGTGTGTATCCCTAATACTGGTAAGCTTATGTGGTTAAAAATGCCAGCACCCCTAAACCACAGATAGAATTTCTTATCTCTAATTTTTACTGTCTTTCTGCTATCAAACTAGCTATCATTCCAACTCACTTACACTTGTAAATTTTACGTCTGGTTCCGTCAATATGCAAAAATCTCCTTTCACACTGAACTCAGCTAAAAGAGTTCATATTAAAAACACGAACGTTTACTTACCCAAACAACTAAACACCGACACATATTCCACGAACCACAAATACACCAAATGCTTTAAACCGCAAAATTCAAAAACTCGAAATGTCATACTTGATCCATCCCACCACCCGCTACATACTACCTACACAAACAAACTAAATAAACCACATACATACACTAACCAAAACCCTACTTCTAACCCTGCACTAAATCTTGCATATACCACCAAGTATGCCCTTAACTTAACCCGCACCCTAACCCTAGGATCCGTAACTATCGCACACTTACCTTAAAAAGCTATACCCAAGCAAACTAAATAATCCACACACATACACTTAATACAACCCAACTTCTAACCCTACACTAAATCTAACATACATTACCCTCTATGCACTTAACCTGCACCCTAACCCTAAGGTCCATAACTATAGCACACTTACCTTACTGAACTATACTGCAGAAGGGCCAACCATGATGATTTGACGTTTCGGATTTCACGCTTCAGGACGATTGATGTTTTCGCAGTTCGATGAAGAAGTGTCGGCGTTTAGGTGTTCGAGTAAGTAAACATTTGTGTTTTTAATATGAACCTAACTAAAAGATCTAGTTGTCTGGAACTCAATAACATCAGATATTCAAAACAACCCTGTTCTATTCCTTTTCAGAAAATCTTTGTTTAATTATCCCAATACAAGCTGGCGACATAACTGCATCAATCCAATCCCTTCGTTAATGTCTGCTGCTTTCCTTTAATGCACTTAGTTACCGCTGAAGCATTGATCACAGCCATATTGACATTTATGTGTTTTATGTATGAAGCTGTCTTAGTAAAAGCATTAACCTTTCCAAACATTTACCTAGACGCAGCTGTATTATCTTTATGATACATTTATTCTTTAAAGTACTGTTATTTCCTCCACTATACCAAATGTGTCTTGATCGTTTACACACATACACAGATATATATATATATATACACTGTACAATGCTACTGTCACATTAATTGTGTTCTTTGTCGACAGATTTTGTTAAGATAGTAACAAGTACTTATCAACTGAAAAAAAAAATGAATGCGTTTGGTATCTATAGAACTTTGTAATTTGTTCTGGGTGATGTCATGCCTGAGAAGAATATTTTGACCAGCCAATTTAGTGGTTAACAGACAAATTACAAAGAAAATGTATGATAATGTGGGACAGGCACATTGAGGTCATACTTCCAAGGTTAGGTGAGAGATGGTCTTCTATAGACTCTCTCTAAAAGCATATCCTAAGATTATAGACATTCAAGATATATGTACAATTAATTTTTTGAAAATTAAAATTAAACAACAGTGGTAGTAGAAACTAAAAACTTACTCACATCCCCAACAGTATTTATGAACCAGGTCAGCTCAGGCTGTTTTAGCCTTATTTTAAAGAGAACCTCTATGCTTCTTCATATAAAGTAATTAAACAACTCTTTAATTTTGAAAGATCATATTCCATATAAGCAATCAGCTTACTATAAATGGCAATTATTTTAACATGCAAATTAAATGTATGTCTATCTATGCATCACATGAATTTGTTTACCAGGGCAGGACACAGATCAACAATGTCCTATTTCAGGCCCAGCCCTGATTGCAAAAACAAGTTAAACAACAGTAAAAACTTTATCCAGTTTTAAACAAAGGGTAAAATCAATAGCAAACATAAATTTAACAAGAGCAAGAAAATAATAACAATATATCTATTTATTTATTTATATATAAATAGGAAAAAAACAACTTATGGTGGAGTGTACAATAAATTAGCCTCAATGCCAACTCAAAGCAGGAAATCCAGTCTACCAAGCTTGTAGTAACCATTTGTTTTATTTGCAACTTTAAACAATGCAAATTCAGTTGTGTTCTTAGGGTTTATACAGACCATCCCCCAGATTCATGAAGCCTGGCGTAAGGCTTGCGCCGGCCGTGCGGCGTAGATGTGGAGTAGACGTGCCATATGCATATTAATGAAGGCATGCAGCTGCCACAGCCACGTGCATAGGAAATGTGCGTGAGTGCAAGGGGCGTATCGAAGTTGCGCAGGGAGGCGTGTCAATGTCGGCTTACGAGGAGCAACCTAAACTGCTGAATATTATATTCCGCCAGCAATAGTAATCGTACCTATCAGTGTCTGTGGAGACTGAAACGTATGCAAAGCAGAGTCCCTGCGAACAGAAAATGAAGAGTCAAACATAAATGCATGGTAGGGAATAACGGGTCCCTACCCATGAACTAATGACAGGAAAACCGTGTGCCTGTAGTCCAACATAGTGTTGATATCTATACCATGTGGAAGTGAAATGTATCAGATGTTAGTGCGCTGCCAGTAGGTACGTCCAGTCCAGCAGAGAGGGTCACCAGCTGACCCATAATTTGAGGGAGGGAACATAGCTGTGCAGATGTGTCCATAAGAAAATACACGAGGAGAAATGTAGATATAGGTAGTGACCGTATGTCTGAATCATATCCCACAAGCCATGTAATAGTCACATACAAAAGGTATGTCAGTATTTCACATACCAAATGTGATAGGAAATAGCATACGCATGTAAACGAAACAGAAGGAGCATATAAATGAGCCATAACAACACGGACAAATGTAGGCCAAAAGGAACAGTATGATCCATACCGTCGACCAAGATTACCACCTGTCCCACTTTGCGAGTGACAGTCCCTCTGTGGGCAGATGTGTTCTGACACAAACATGTAAAACTGTCAAATGTCCAGAGAATATAGGACATAATTCCTCCGTAGACGTCATGCAATAGTTGCATTAAACATATTTCACTGGACGTGTAATACATAAATGTCATAACACACAGAATAATATACCAAAATGCTACAAGAATAAGCTTAGATATAGGCAAGAATTGTAAGTTCTATCTGCCGAACTGATCGTGGGTATGTGACGGCCTGTAAAATATGCTGTGTTCACCGCAACTGTCACAGTACGGTTGCCACCCTTACAAATGGCCAAAGTGGGACATGTTTGGTACAGACATCAGACTGTACAGGCTAACACATACCCACGGCCAGTACAGAGGACAGAACATAACTGTTTTGCCTACAGAAAAGCGTATTCCTGTAGCATTTTAGTTGCTTATTCTGTTTCTCATAACAGTCAGGTATTCCAGATAAAGAATTAACTGTTTAATGCAACTATCACATAAAATATAAGAAATATGTTTTTCCTAAAATCTCAGGACATTTGCCATGTTGACAATTACATGTCAGGACACAACTGCCCAAAGAGGGACTGTCCCTCGCAAAGTGGAAGGTGGAAACACAACTGTTGACTGTGGGGAGACAATGTCCACAACAGTCGGACATGTGTAAGGAATAGCTTGGACATAGGAAAAGGTGCCATCCTACCAATGAGTAGAACAGGCTGGCAAACTCCGGAAGTCAGCTGTATAATCTGAACGTGTATGTGACACAGTCGAACGGGTAGTACCCGGATACACCAACCAAGTAATGAAAGTGAAGTTAGGATGTGCACCTATGTGCGTGAGGTATAGCATGTGGAAAGCAAACATGGCACGGTAGTCCACACAACCATAAAGGTACCCGACACATGTAGGGTAGTCAATGTGTAACTCTGGCCGTGTCATGGGCCAACAACCAAAGTAGTGCTCTATGGGGTGTGAGTAATTTACGTGTGAGCGGTGTGTGTTTAATGGTAAATTCCTCAAAGGCGATACTTGTGTCATATGCAGAAAAGATGAACCGTAGGTGTATGAGGGGGCAGCAGGTGAAGTGGAAAGAAACACAACCTCATGTAGAAACAGCTGCAAGACAAGCAGACAGGCCATAGTGTAGAACAAAATCCCACAAACATATGAATATGGAAATATGCGAGACAAATGTATAGATACGGCACCGTCACATACCCACAGATGGGTCCTGATGGAACTGGCCATAACTAACGCAACACACCTGGATGCATAACTGCCTACCCAGCATACCCTCCACAACACACAACCTGCCACCTTACCAGAACATCCACCAAATCCAGCCGTACGTGGTCCACTGGTTTGTTGCAGAAACAGCTACACACAGTGACCCCTACGCATATGTAGTAGGTAATGTCACCCTAGGCAGTGTCAGGATTGCAAACCATATATCCCCTGCAGGTAAAACCCCCTGCACATTTTTGTGCAGCCACAAAAATCTTCGTTATCTAACTTGTTTTGGTTTTGACCAATTTTTGGGATATCCCTCACGGGATGACCAACTTGTGTAAATAGTAGAATGGGTATGACAAGTCAGAACGTGCAGTGGAGGTCCATGACACTGTTCAGCCCTAAGTGGGCATGCATAACCTACCACCCAGGATAAAATAACTTCCCGTGATGCACGTGTTCAGACACGAATAGGAGGGAGAATATAATGCACACATTTGCAAAGTGGAAAACGGCATGAGGGCGAGGAAGACAGTACATAAACAGGTCAACTCTGATCAAGTGTGAGGGACACCGACTGTGTGCAGTCGTGACTGACCATACCTGTCAACCTCTGTGAGCAAGATATCTGGACAGAGCCATGAATATAAGTGAGACAAAGGTCCAAAATCAGGGACAATCTGTAAACATATCTCTTAGAAACACAGAATTTGATAGAATAACAGTTTGCACATTGGCATTAATGTCTGGAGTATGAAGTTTGAAACCCAATTGTCTGTCAGCACATTCCGACTGCAGTCTTTAATGCTGAGCTACTGCCATGCCAGAACACAACAGCGTATTACAGAGGTCGGTGCCATACCACTCAACTGTCCGGATATTCGCAGAATGACTAGGGTACCACCTGTCCCACTTTGCGAGTAACAATCCCTCTGTGTCCTGTGAATAAAATCAAGACATAGCAAATGTCCTGAGAATTTATTTCCTAATTTACTTTAATAGTCGCATAAAATGGTTATTTTATATATGAATCCTCAATATGTTATATGTAGCATAAGCAATTCAAATGTTACTAGAATAAGCTATTATATGTACAAAAAAGGTTAAAGTTCAGTACTATGCATGGCTGTAGGTATGTTTTGTCATGGAAAATCTGACATCTCTACAGAACATGTCCCACTTTGGGCAGTCGAAAAGGTGGCAACCCTAAGAATGACCACAGGTTCGCCCCATAGTGTTGGTGTGTGCCTCCGACAATCTGCACCAGTGTGGTAAATAGCTGAGGATTGACGTCACTAAATAATGAGAAATATTCTGAGTATAAGACTCCAAAACCTGCAGAAAAGTCATGCTAATGCAAAACCTAGCATTCTATCAACATTCTAAGCTTGTAAGAGCAATTGTTAAAATGTGTCCCTAATTGTCCCCCCATCGTGTAGGTTTTGCGCAGGTTCGGTGCTCTAAGAGGTTGAGAGGTATGGTCAGTACATATTTACAGGAACAGCCCTTCACACCTGTGTAATGTACAACTGCATACGTGTAGTCACTTCATGTCCAAAAATAATAATCCCCCGTATGACTGCATACAGGTAATAGTCAAATGTGAATGGGAACACCCCTCACCTTGGAGTATGGACTATAACAACCCCAGCCAAAATATGTAATGCCAACAGAATAAGCTGCTGACAGGTGCCCAAAGACCTGTGTCTATAAACACAGGTAAAACTTCAAAATAGGGAGATAGTCCCTGTCCATATGCTTCGTCTGACATTTGACCTCAGCCAGGGAAGTTCCATTCACCAGGTGGACAAGCCTAAACCCAGATCACTACATGAACACCCTGACAATCAAAGACCTATGTATGGCTGGACTATATGCCTTGGTGTTCTGCATATCCTCGGAGTGATTAACAATGCAACCGGAGTCCACAGCAGTAGGCAATAGGGAATGTGTAATATGTAGTACCGCCTTCTTCCCAGCAGGAGAATGGATGCCTGTGTCGTAGGTGAAGCGGTGAGGCATATGTTGATGTAGCTAAGTACTATGGGTATGCATATCAATGAGGGAGAACACCAATAGAATAGTGGTTCCGGTATCCGGCCAATGTGAATTCAGTCCCGGTTGACCTAAGACCACTGCACATATAACTTGAAAGTGTACACACATTTAAATATATAAAGGTGAATGTGTGTTTCGCAGTAGTCCGTAAACTGGAATACAGATATGTAACTGTTACGGTCAGAATTATGAAAGTTCATGGAAGCACAATTATCTATGAAACACATGTAACCCACAATAAGGATATGCAAGTGCGTCTGCGTGTGTGTAATCTGCTCACAGAATAGAAAATGAATGGTGTTTTCCCCACGTTCTATGTACATGGCTCATACCTATTAAACCCGTAAAGTACGAAACCGGACAAAGCCATGACAACAACTGGTACAAATAGGGACAATCCCTAGATATTGCCCTAACAAACATAGAAAGTGGATAGAATAACAGGTGTGTCACTAGCATGGATTCTCTGAAGGGTATGAAGTCGTAACCTGAAATGTTTGTCATTATTTACCAACGTTAGTCTTTAATGATATGCCACTAACTTGCCAGATAGACAGAAGGTTATGAAAAATGGACCAAAGATAAGAGGCAAACAGCTGTACATGCAGCGGAAATCTGTACAGTTGAAAGGTATGATATGGAGATATATATACACATATATCCACAGACATAATCCAAAGCAAATTATGAGATGAGGAATGTGCAGACATATGTATATATGTACATATATAAATCTATACACACATGATACATGAATAGATATATACACAACAAACATATGTCCCTGTACATATAACACGTACATACATAGGTCACGGTATAGCTAATATGGATAGACAGACAGACATGCATGAAAGGAGAATACACCGATGGTTTCCAAACCATTGCCCAGAAAGTACCAGTGTGACAGGGCCTGCAAGTTCTACACGTTAAACATGAATATAGGTGTCCTTTGCAGGACCCCAAAAATTGATCCTGTACGAAGTGCCAACCGTCACTGATGCAAAAGAAGTCACACCTGCAACTACGATATAGATGTACATGCAACAGAAGCAGGTGCAAGGGTAATAACACATGGGTCGATTGAATGTATGACGTACGAGCTGATATCCGCAGAGTAGGAAGTGCTTGGAAGTGTCCTCACACTTTATTATTGCTCACATTAAATATGTCTAATGGGTACTGTGGAGGTGTGTCAGGTATGGGAATCATGGGTATGCAGAATTGAGCCAAGGTGTTGGTTGGCACAGATCTATTAGGTACGCCCCATGGGAGTGATTGATATACCTATGTGGGTATAGCACACACCTACATTCTCCAAAAAGGTGCAACCCATCTACTGGATATTGTGTAAACTATTGGGGGAAGACGTAGGGACCTATATCAGTGTCATGTAGACGATTATCATGTATGGACACGCGTACGACCAAGATGGTAACCATACCTGCCAGAATGTCAGAATAAGACAGCTGGACTAAGGCATAGTACACGACAGACAAATAGGGACTATATTAAATATACCTCAGACAAAGTCAGACCATTGATAGAATAATTGCGTAGTCAGGAATACGAATGTTATGAGAGTTAGTAATCATGAAATAGAAATGTCAGTCATGATTACCTAACCGCACAGTCCGTCATGGCTTGCCAGCAATCTACCAGAAAGGCACATTATCATGACAAATGTAACAGAATCATAGGTCAAGCCCCAGGGCATATACCCATAATGCGTACAGGTGAGAGGTATGAAGGTAATCCATCCTAATGAAATGTACAGAACTAGTGATACTAGGTGGACAGGTGAGAAGAAAGACGTGAGGACAAATGACAAAACATGTACAAGTCATAAACATGTTTGTCCACAAATTTGAATTACAATGTATGGCCTGTGAAGGTCAATGTGGAAGGTTAATAGACTCAAAAGACATGTGTCCCTCAGGATGTCATGCAGTGTCACTGATACAGTGTCCAGTCCCCCATACTGGTACGTGAGCTCTGCCACTCACAGAAAGCGCAAATACCGGCATACACATAAGGTACATGATGGAATAATTAGTGTGGATAAGCACCTGTTGGCCTGTGTGAGGAATATAACCCAGTGGGTGGGTGTGTCCTGCAATAGGAATGTAATGTTAACTGGCCTGTGATGGCGCCATGTATTGTGTGTATTGGCATAAGGAAATTGATGTCCAGTATCAGAAATATACCTTGCAACTGTACGAATGTGCAGATGTATGCCTCATATGTGTGGTGTGTTCCTCTCACAATCTGTACCTGTCTGCCAAATACCTGAGAACTGACGTCATTAAATAATGATAAACATATGTGTTTAAGACCCCAAATCCCTCAGAAAGGTCATACTAATGCAAAACCTATAATCCTGTCAACTATCTACGTTTGTAAGAACAACATGTAGAATCTGCCCCTATCTGTCCCCCCATCATGTTAGGCTTTGTACAGATGTTTTGCACTAGGAGGTTGATAGGTATGATCTGAAACAGATACATGTCTGAGGAAACAGCATTATCGACTGCAAGATAACTCAGAAGGTATGAAAAGCACTGCAGTAGGACGTTCATCCGCAGGTATGTGCTGACATGTCAAATGACACAGCAGTCTACAGGAAGTACCTATAGGGTGTCACCTTTACCAATGATGACAGTGGGACATACCCACAGCCATGCATACACCACAAATAGACATAGCACACAGCAAAGCCTAGGCCATGATACATGAAGCCTCCGGCGTGTATGGATTGAGTGAAAGTACAGCAAGGAAAGATGACTGCCAGGCTATTCAGCAAACACCTGCAGGGGCGTGCAAGACCGCCCGTAACACGAACATTGCACGGACAATGTTGGGATTTGCAACATACCCCATTTGTATGTGTAAGCTATGCAAATGATGTAATGATAGGGTTGCCACCTTTCCAAATGCCCAAAGTGGGACATTTGTGCTACAAACATCAGATTTTGCAGGGCAAAACATACCCACAGCCAGTACAAAGGAAAGAACTTCAGTTTTTTGCCTGAATAAAAGTCTATTATTGTAGCATTT
>NC_056743.1:537869402-537966902 GCF_019279795.1 Protopterus annectens
ATCAACTATTACATTATATATGGGACATATTAATGTCCTACAATCCTGGACATTTGCCCTTTGTAATGCTTTATGTCAGGACACACCTGCCCAGGGAGGGGCTGTCCCTCCTAATGTGGGCAGGTGATAACTGTATGCCTACGGCTAGCTATACCCACACCTACCATAACGATCTACCTCCGAGTTGGCACTAACAGACACATAATGTGGACACACACACATTACAGTCACACGGAGATGCACATGGCACCCTCAACACACACATACACAGACTACGGCGCTCACAAACACAGTTGAACACAGTACCTACGTGGACCGCAACACTGGCAGCGGTAATTAAATGTCCCTTCATATCATCATACTATTACTTGCGGTTGTACTGTTCCGGTACTGTGTTCTGTTGGTCTTTCAGCCTCGTGGTTATGCATGTCGGTATGTTACACATTCCATAGTTGGCGGTATCCTATTTATTTGTACCTCTGCGGTATTATGAATGTCATTGACCTATCTATATATATTTGCAGATATCACTGACTCCGTATATATCATAGGTTCATAGGTTCATAGGTTTATACTAGGCTATCTGCCCTAAGGCATTTATAAGCCTAGCCCAAGGTTTTGTGGCTTACGCCACCCCTTATGTTAAAAAATACTGTGCCCATTAGCTTGTTGTGCCTCTGTCCAGCAGTGACACAGAGATGATTCCCGGGGTAAACCTACGATCTCCCATCCACCGGTCAAGATTTCTCTTGAACAGAGCCAGCGAGGTGCTCTGCCTCACATGGACCGGGATTTTATTCCACATCATAGGGAGTCTCTGGGTGACAAATCTATCCCTCCAGCATGTCCTATTTATATCCGTGCTAAGGTTTAAGTCGCTTGCTCTAGTGGATCTGGTAGATTTGGATTTTGTGAGGTGGAGCATGTCCATTAATTCCGGGTTGGACATGGCCTTGTATGTCAGGCACAGGTCACCTCTGAGCAGGCGGTATGCGACTGAATAGAGCTGGGGTTTCTTCAGTCTGGCAGCATATGACAGATTTTGGAGTCCCTTTATCCTTTTGGTGAGGAACTTTTGGGGTCTCTCCAATTGCTGCAGGTGTCGGGTGAGATACATCCCGAATGGGGCATTGTACTCGATCATTGGTCTGATAAGTGAAGAGTACAGGGGAACAATGACCTCACTTGATCTGGATGTGAATTCCTTCATGATCAGGTGGGCAATGTAGAAGGTCTTTCTAACCACTTTAGCAATGTGAGTGTCAAAAGAAAGGCCACTGTCAACCTGGGTCCCCAGGTCCCTGATAACATCTTCTGTGCTTAATGGATTGCCACCTATATGGTAGCTTGGGGTTACCTTGTTTTTCCCGAAGGGTATGACTATACATTTTGTGGCATTTAACTTCAGGCCATGGCTCTGGCACCAGCTATCAGTTTCCGTGAGACCCCTCTGAAAGATATCTGTGTCCGATGTACTTTCCATTATGGTGCCCAGTTTGCAGTCATCTGCAAACTTCGTCAGCCATAGTCCTCCTATGTTTGCCTGTACTTCTGAGAAGTAGATGCCGAACAACAGGGGGCCAAAGACTGAGCCCTGTGGGACACCACTTGTGACCGACTTGGAGTCTGACATGGCGCCAGCAACTCTAACCCTGTGGGTTCTGTCCTTTAGACAGTTTGCAACCCATCTTGTGACATATGGGTTTACATTTAAGCTGGTAAGTTTCTCTATAATACCCAAGTGGGGTATTGTGTCGAAAGCTTTTGCAAGGTTAAGGTAGGCTGTATGGAATGCCTTTCTGTCATCAATGGCCTTGGTGACTGTTTCGAAGAAGTTGACCAAGTTCAAAAGGCATGATCTGCCCTTGACAAAGCCAAACTGGGTCGGGTCCAATGTCTGCAAGTCCCCTATGTCTTTGTTTATGAGTTCCATTATGATCCTCTCCATAGCTTTGCAGACCAGGCTTGTTAAGCTTATGGGGCGGTATTTACCAGGGTCTGTAGAGGCACCGCCTTTGTGGAGTGGGACCACAGTTGCCGTACGCCACTCCTTGGGCATGTATCCTGTGGTAAGGCTAAGATTAAACAGCTGCCTTATATGCGGGTTTAGTTCCTCGTTGAGTTCATGTAGAACACAGCCGGGGACACCATCCGGTCCCATTGATGCTGTGTTTTTAGCTTTAGAGAGAGCAGCTTTCACCTGCGCATTTGAGATGTCTGGGAGGCTACACTCCGCTGGGATAGTTATCTCTCCTTTTGGAGGGGGGGGTGAAGTTTGCACTGAACCTGTCTGCCAGTATGTTGGCAATGTCTGTGGGTTCAGTGATTTTTGTATCATTTTGGACTAATTCTGAGCATATCTGGGAGTTTCCACCCAGGTTTCTAACATAGCTGAAGAAGGCCTTATGACTGTCTTTTGAATCTATGGCAATTTTTCTCTCAAAGTTGGCCTTGGATGATTTTATGAGTGCTCGTATTTTTTTCCTAATAATGATCAAAGGTGTCTTCTCTTTTGTGGATTTTGCTCTATCATGTAACAGCTTTCTCCTCTTATTGTAAAGTTTGTTTATGGCTGGGGTCCACCAGACTGGACGTTTGCCCTTGGTGGAAAGAGTCTTGGTTTTATTAGGGATTGCCTGATCCATGCAGTCCTGGAGGTGTTCGTAGAAGGCATTTGTAAGGGCTTCCGCAGCTTGGGTTTTGGTTTCCACTGGCTCTGGGGCCTTGAAGGATACCACACCAGTCTTGAGTAGTGTGAAGTTTGCTTTAGAGAAGTTCTTCACTGTGGTCTTTTTTGTTTGGGGTGGGGGCGGATGTGGATTTCCAGTGAAATTAGTTTATGATCTGATCTCACCAATGAGGGATATACTTCCGGTGTGGAGCATTTTGTCCCCGTGTTTGTGATGATGAGATCTAGTATATTTTCTCCTCTTGTGGGAACGGTGACTAGTTGTTCCATGGCATTTGAATTTATGAACTCCAGGAACCTTTGGGCTAGAAGTAATGTTCCCAGTCTATATTCGGGTAGTTGAAGTCACCCAATATAATGGTGTTTGGAGATACATTAATAACCTCCAGTGTCTTCAGGAAGGCTGTGTGGGGTTCCTGAGTTTGACAGGGTGGCCTGTAGCATGCTACAAATTGTAGAGCAGTTTTGCCTATGGTTAATTGCACCTGGATGGTTTCCGATTCTTTCTTGCGTTGCCACCAACCTGGAGGTGTGGGTATCCCTGATGAATATGGATACACCCCCTCCTTTTGTGGTGTGGTCCGGGTTTTGGGGCCGGAACGCATGATATGAGGTAAAACCTGATAGTGCCGGGGTGCTCTCAGGAGCCTTGAACCAGGTTTCAGTCACAGCACAGACATCGATGTTCTCCATACTGAGAAGGGCCTTGAGTGCGTGCATTTTGAGATTTAGACTTCTGGCATTGAGCAGCATTACCCTTAGTTTCTTCCCATTTTTGTTTTCTAGGGTGGTAGGTTTAGAATTTGAGCCTTGCCTAAAAAAGGCACTATGCGGGTGGCAAGAGCCTTAGCCAATATCCGGAATCCCAGGGGTGACAGGTGCAAGCCGTCCCTTCCGAAGCAGCGTGGCTTGTCAAGCATGTCATCCCAGGCAGACAGACACTGGATCCCCTTTGAATGACACCAGAAATTAAGCCAATTGTTAAAGCTGATCATCTTGTCTCTATGTTGTGGCATCATTCTTGGTGAAGGAAGGATACTGCTCAGGGTCAGGGTCATACCTGCCTGGGCTACATAATCAGAGAGCTCCTCTATGTCTCTTTTCATGTAGTCCAGGGAGGTACGTCTCAGGTCATTCACACCAGCATGGACAATGACTGTCTTATATTTGTACTTGCTGTGGAGTGACCCAAGTGCTTGTGTTATGTGGTGGATTCTAGCGCCCGATACGCAGCTTACTGTGACCCTCTCCTTGTTCAGCCTGGTGAGTGGGACGTCAGTGTGTCTGACTATGGCGTCACCTATGACAAGTATGTTTGGTGTTGTATTTGGCCTTAAGGGCTGTGACTGCTTTGCACACTGATTTTGTGGTTTATGTGTTGCCTGTGGTGTGTCATGAGGTGGCAGTTGCTTGGGTGTCTGCTTTGGAGGCCTCTGCTGTTTAGGTAAATTTTTGCTCAGAGCCTCCGAGTATGACTTTGTGTGTTTATGTGTTTGATTCATTGTTGTGATAGCATTATGTGAGACTGGTTTTGTGGTGTGTGTAGTTGCCTTCTCCTCCTGTCTGGTCTTGCCAGTCCTGAGTTGAGAGCTCAGCCTCCAGTTTGGCTAAATAGCTGCATCTCTCGCAAGTATTTGTGTTATGTGGGAGGAGGAGAGGGTTGTCAGTGTACATGAGGCAATTGTAACATTGCCTCAATATTCCCAAATTCACCAACTGGACAGGAGAGGACGCCAGCATCTGGCCCTTCGACGTGCTAGAGAAATTTAGAAGTTAGGTGTAACTGAATAAGAGAGGACTTAGTAAGGAAGTTGGTACTCCTGGGGGGGGGGGGTTGCTAGTGAGGGACTTTGTATAATACAGAAGTGCTAAACCTGAAAAGAAGATGCTTTTAAGACAAGTGCTGAGCTTTTCTTTTTTGAGGAAAAAAAAAGCTTTTAGGAACAAGTGCTGCGCTTTTTAGTTAAGGGATATACTGTTTAGATTACTAGTAGAGCAGTTCTAAGGGAAAACATGAAGAACAGACTTTACGGAGCCAGAAAAAGTTTAACCTTGTTAAACTAGCGCTGCCCGATGCTGCTCTAGTGGCAACTCCGCGCTAAATCGCACTAAAGCACTCTAAAGCTTGCTTGATAGCAGGGGCTTTAAAGAACCAGGAATTGACCCAAAACGGCCAATAAAACTACAGCTTCAAGTCAGTAACCACTCCCACGGGGGGGGCAGGGAAGCAGCTCAATGTTTTTCACTGCCACTGATCAACAGAGAGACTTTCCTTTAGCCCAAGCAAAAATTACAGTTCAAGAACAGCAAGCCTGTAACTTGAACTTTTTTAAATCTCAGAAAAGTGGGAAAAAAGCAAGATTTTTTTTTTGTTTTGTTTTTTCAGAGATAGCAGAGGTTCACAAGTAATATCAAGTTATAACAGTGCAGTAAATGACCCCACACAAGAGTGCTGGGCCAAAGACAGAAAATATGCAAGTTCTGAGAAAAAAACGATTTTAAAATTAAGTTCAAACAGGAAATTCAGTAAACAGCTTTTGGTTGTGCTCTAAATACAGCTACTAATGCAGAAATCAAGTTTATCACTCTATCGCCATATCAACATATATCACTCTATCGCCCTTTCTATCTGTCTATCTGTATTATATATATGTATATATGTACATATATATATATATATATATATATATATATATATATATACATATATATATAAATATATATATATATATATATATATATATATATATATATATATATATATATATATATATATATATATATATGTATATATATATATATATATATATATATACACATATATATATATATATATATATATATATCTGACGGGGAAAGTGACAGGCAAGCTACACCTTTCATTGTGTACTTGTTGGTGTATACTGTTTCCTGGACTCCGCACATTTGTGTCTGTACCTGTCACATTACACACCTGCCATTGGTTAGGGTTACCAGCTGTCCCACTCTGCGAGGGACAGTCCCTCTTTGGGCAGTTGTGTCCTGCAAAATATTCGTGAACATGGCAAATGTCCTGGATTTTAGAACATACTTATTTCCTATAGTTTATGTGATAGTTGCATAAAACAGTTATTCTGTATCTGAACCACCTATATGTTCTAGAAACAGAATACGTAAGTAAACATTACAAGAATGAGCTTTTATCTAGGCAAAACTGAAGTTCTGAATTTCGTACTGGCGGGGTGTATGTGTCGGCCTGCAGACATCTGACGTATTTCCCACATTGGTCATTTGAAGAGGTGGCAACCCTACCATAGGTACATCTTGCCTAGCAATAGTGTTAGGTGATTCTATACATGATTGCGTGTTCTACACCTGGCAGTGGTCGTTTTACCCTTCAGAGCAGGTGCTATTAGTACAGGGGTGAATAATGCTGGTTTCACCTGTTCTGGACATCACTGACCGTGATCTGCGTGATATTCGGTGTAGCTTATCCCTGTTTCGCGCATATCCATATAGTCATATTTAAACGTCGCTTACCAGCAGTGGGCAATGCATATTCCCGGTAACGTGTGCTAAACATGATCTGATGACCTGCATCCGACATGCATTACTCGTGCCTTCGGGATTACGTTACATCCCTTGCAGGACGTGGGACCGGGGACATGCACAACGGTTACTGCATTTAACATATGGCCATCTGGGATTTGTACACGTGTTATGTCGTTTTGTATGTGGAGTATACTACGGCTGTTACTCCATACTGCACTCACATGGGTAACTCAGTTAGTTTACATATTGATGAGTCCAGTTAATGGTATGTCCATGTGATGTTTACTGGATGTGCTCCGGCATTGGGTATGTATATCTCAGTGAGCCACACACGATACTGTGCTACACCTTCAAATGACCGTGGGTGGAGCATGCTGGGGTGATGAATACCTGTCATGGGTACACCCCATGCCTTGACACAACATCCATAATTATATTATGTGGAGACCCTCATTAACGCAAGCAGGGACTCTGTGCTGAGTGTGTGCAGAACAGTGCTTACACACATGTGCTCCCACGATTGCCTCTGCTCCTCTACATGACAGTTGGTTACTTGATGTTGTGGTGACAGCGGACACTGTTTGCCCCATTTGGTGTATGGCCTCTGACAGTCGGCCATGAACCTACTGTTGTACCTGGGAACCTATACACACAGCACCACCATATGCTGATAGGCACATCTACTGTTCAGGTGTTGACATTCCTTGTTCCTATAGCTGTTGTGTGTACAATGTTTGAGGGGTGCCTATGTGGGATTCACACAGTGGGCCACCTATACATTACAATTTACAGGTGGTCGTGCTTGTGTGCCATCCATTTTACTGTGTGTGCAGGTGGAGAGGTGTGTCAGTCCATAGGGGCCTACACTGTTAGAGTATGGGCCATACGTTCCCTCTTTGCCAAGGCATAGGCATATTGGGCATGCCTCCGTCTGCCTACTGGGGCTGGCACAGTGTGTTCATGGTCTGAATCCCTCTGTGCCTGTAATGGCCTTGGCAATTGCGGTGGGCTGTGAGGGCCTTCACCATTTTGTCCCTGCTGCAGCTGTTTCCACAGGATCATATTATGTAGCATGGCACATACTATGATGATGTGGGCATACATACCTGGAGAGTACTGCAAGGCTCCACCAGATGTGTCCAAGCACTGGAATTATGATTTCAGCATCCCGAACACACGCTCTATGATGATTCTGGTTTGTGCGTGTGCCTCATTATGGCGTTCTTGCATGGGTGTGTGTGCATTTCTGATGGGAGTCATCATCCACGGCTCCAGTGCATAGCCAGCATCCTCCACAAGGTGGCCATGTGGGATGTCCCCCCTGACAAATACCTGATACAGCTGTGAGGCATGCCAGATATGAGAGTCATGGTAGCTTCCAGGGCTGCCAGCACACACATCCATGATAATGCCCTGGGCATTGCACACGACCTGGCAGTTGATGGAGTGGAATCCCTTGCAGTTTATGTAGCGCCTACCATGCTCACTGGGTGGTGACTTGATTTGTATGTGTGTGCAGCCTATCGCACCCAGTACTTCTGGGTAGTGTGCCACACAGTGGAAGTGACGCATATTGCTGGCCAACTCCTCCTGAGTTTGGGGGAAGTATATATGCTCATTGGCATGTGGTAACATGGCATCCAGGAACTGGTGTAGTACCCTGGATGCTGATGCCTGTGAGATCCCCATTATATCTCCAGTTGGCCTCTGGAAGGTACCTGTGGCTAGTATTCGCATGCTTACACATACCTTCATGTCCACTAGGATGGGTTCCCCTCTGTTATTTCTGGTTCTCAGGCATGGCCAGCACAGCTCCACTATTTGCTGTAAGATGTCCCTGTCCACCTGTAACGCTCTACTATCTCCAGATCATGTAGCCCCTGGTAGGTTACCCTTGGTCTGAACACTCTTCTCCTCCTCCGGGGCCTGCAGTGGTTGTCGGCATCATCCTCCACAACACCGTCAGTCTCTAACACATGCTGATGAATCGCAGCTATGGCAGCTCCCAACATGTACATTTTAAAAGTTCCCCGTGTGTTTATACCTATGGTGCAGTGTTTGGGAATTCACAGGTGTGTGTAGGGTGCTTTCACACTTTATACTACTGTGCTGTGAACACCGATGATGTCATAGGGTGTGTATGTATTATCGTAGCTACAGGATATCTTATGTGTTTTAATACCGGAACTACTATTGTGGTGCCTTTGGTGATGAATTACATTTGGCTGCCGTGGATTACTTCTTGACCTTCCCTTTACATTTCTGCATGTTCCACCTACCATTTTCTGGCATGCATCCAGCAGCCTGCTTTCATTTGTACTTTCCTAGACCTGGCGTATCTTGCGTAATGTGTGCTATTGCCGGTCTACTGTCGGTTTGCTTTGCTCTGCTATGACAGATCTCCTATCTTTGCAATCCAATTCCTCCCCTCCTTTCTTTGCATTCTGATACCTCCCCTATCCTGTTTTGCAGGTTTCTGCGAGCAGACTTGACAGCTGCCGTCGAGTGGCCGCCGTGAGTTGATTGGTGCTGATTGCTCATTAGTACGCCAATTACCCTACTTCGGCATTTCCTTCTTTTCTTCGCCTGACCTTCCTGTTTGTGTTATTGTTCGCGCCGCGTGCATCTACTTACTGGGTTTTGGGCACATTTTCATCCCCGTACACATGTGCTTTTGGGCACCATGTATGCTCTCAGCTAAACGATTCTATACCTTCCTCCCCACCCCTGTCCTGCAGCTTTGCTTAGCAACGGTCAGGCCAGTTTGCATTTCTCTAATGTGCTTGCTGCTACGGTGGCACACCCCTCTGCTGATGTCATGTATCTCCTCTGAGCCACTCCTTGGTATTATAGTGCTGCGCCCTATGGTTCAACCTTCATCCGACGGGACATTTGCGATTCAGTATTATCTGCCTCATTTGCATGGCATTGACTACTAATTCATAGTTACCACACCGAACACTGTCGCAGGCCCTTAGCAACCCTTGCACCTTGGTTGTAGTGTTCCATGCCTACCATTGTGTATTATGGTGTAAACCTGCTTTGTATTACATTGCGATTTTATGACATTTTTATATATTTTCTTTATGTTCCAGTTTGCACACACATGCCCTGCGGTTGTACTGTGTGTTAATGTGGACATGACATTACATATTGTTTTTTAGGTGTTGTGCATCTTTTCTTATGCCATTGGTTGTGTATTTAGCCATTGGCATATGTTAACTTTGTAATACATGAGTCTGGTCCGCTTCCATAGCTCCGATGTTCTGTTTGGGAAAATGTAAACCGTGTTTTTTGGTTTACATTTCTGTGGGCTTACGCTACACCTGCACCACTTCGTGAATCACTATCTGCCTTCATTTGCATGGTGCGACACTGCGCATGGGGTGATTAGCATACCTATGCCGAGGGCTGCGCAGTTCTGGCGTAGGCCGGTAGTGCACGTGGTAATGAATCATACCTGAATCGCTTAACAGCCATATTTGGCATTATTCTACCTACGCTACTCCTGCGCCTGGTGCAAGCTTCATGAATCCCGGGGCATGTCTATGTCAAGTAGTAGAAAGGGCAGATGTACTGAAAATGCTGACTTTGACAAAGTTTAGCCTATTCATTTTTAAACAAAAGCAAACTATTAATGATACTCAATTTTCAGTCATTATATAGGAAAAAAGGAAGGAAAATAATTTGATAAAGCTCAAAATATACTATAATTTCAGTACGGACCTGGTTTATTCTTTATTAACGCAAAATACAACAAGGAGCGGGAATCCAACCAAACACCACTGGACTTTAATAAATTTATTAAAGTCCTGTGGTGTTTGGTTCGATTCCCACTCCTTGTTTTATTTTGCGTTCATCTGTGTGTCGTTCCTTTTGCTTTGTTGTTATTCTTTATTAAGTCTAGGCAAAAACACTAACAATTATATTTTCAATGAAAAGTGGTAATTTACTGTATAGAAGGCAAATCTGTTAACATTTTCATAAGGAACTGATAGTTTCATTGTCTGTCACATTAAAGTAATTATGTGTAGATATGATTAGGAAATACATAACTTGTCCAGAGTAGAATCTTAAATTTTAACATTTCTTATTATCTTTCAAGTACAGGACACCCCGAGAAAAACTCTTTGATATAAATCTGCTAAGAGAATAAAATATTCTAAGTCCCTTAATACAGGCATACCAGTAACAGCATATAAAATGTTAACTCATGTAGAATGCCTGTAATAAAGCTATCCTTCCTTATTTGTCGTGACTGATTTTGTTTTGTTTTTTTTGACTCAGTTACATCCTCAATAATAAAACCTGTGATGCTATTGATAGTTGTCCTACAAAGAAGGAAAGCTTTGTACAGCCACTGAAGTTCAAGCCTTTCTTTTAAGAACTTTTCAGATAGATTATTTGTTGAATGGTATGAAAGGAAAATATTTTTATCATATTCTTTAATTAATTAAAATCGATTAACTTTAAAATCAATGCATTCTTAACTTTTCTGGATTTCTTTAAAACGTGCATACACAGGACACTGAGTAAATACTATTATTATTTAAGAAAATGGCAGATATGCAAATCTACATCAATAAGTTATCATTGGCTCATTTAATGTTTTCTTTTATAACTGTCTTCAGAAAATCACCTCATGTATGCCCCCCTTATACAGAAAAACCTTAAACTCATACCAAGATGTGATTGTCATAGCTTACAAAAAAGTCAGGGCAACGAGTGATACCATATTGAATCAGCAGACTTTCCTAGCCAGTCAAGAAAAACAGTACTGCTGCATATCCAGGTAATGTTGCCTAATACAGTAATATAATAACATGCACAAGCCTGCAAGCACAGTGCTACTTTACATAAATACATGTACAAAAACTAAGGGATTACCACAGACAATCACTGCTTAATCAAATGGTTCACTCTTCCTGGGCACATAAAAGAAGCAACATGTACAAAAGTATACGAAGAAAAAGGAATTAAATGTCTGGCATGTTTTTGCACATTTTAGCAGCAGAACCAGCAAAAGAACACAAACACTATGTTCATATTCAGCGAACCTTCATAATTGCCGTAAAAATGCCATCCATTTAGCCCTTTTGACTTGGCTGCTTTATCATATTAATCCAATATCTAATCTCTCAGAACAGACCATGATAAACACTTAGGGAAATGTAGTACAGTGTTCCAGTTCAGTGTCCCACTGATAATGTACATAAAAAAATGATGCCATGGAGTGATGAGCATGGGGAAAAGACCTGTTACCCAACACTCTCAGGTGACATGATGGGAGTGCTGGGATCATGTCACCTGTGACACCATCACTGATGCATGAGAGAACCTCCTCTAAGGCTTTCATAATATGCAAACAGTATCACAGTGAGACTCATTTGTAAGCATCTGATAACTCCTTTGAGACCCGATGTAATCAAACATTGCAGGATAGCCAAGGGTTGCATATAACAAATGTGTATACGTTCAGTACCAGAAACTGAGGCCAAATGCCCAACACAAGCCCATCAGTGCAAAGAGAAGGAATCAAATAACACAAAACTGGCATAGTGAGTAAATGTCTTATTTATTAATAACTGATAGAATGACAGATTGGTGTCATTTAATTTTTTTTCAGTACCATTTACATATGACCATCTGTTAGACAAGAAACATGTACCATAATAGTGCGAGTCACACCAAATCCTATCAGACTTATAAGCAGTGATATCTATATAATACATAAAAATTGCATTAATTCTGCTCCTGTTAAACTGTATATCTTGACTTTATACCTTTTGATGTATATTCTTTTTTTTAATGCTGCAGGGATGAACTTGTAAAGAGTGCAATGAATCCAATGCTCTAGGGCAGTTAAAAATAACCCCTTACTCATGAGCTAAACCACCCCTACACATTAAAGTGCTAAACACCCTTTCTGTAACAGTATCACTAAACAAGATACACACATACAGACAGCCACTTTCTTCAAATATAGCAGTAGTAAAGCAAGCCAACAAATCTATCTGCTTCCTTAGCCCTTTATATAAATTTAACTGACAAACACTCACCTAGAAGCAATCTTACTATTTTGCAACTCTTTCTGGCTCCACCTATAAACCATTTTCTCGAATGACAAGTCTTCCAAATCAACTATATGACAATAAATTAGGCGTGTGTGTGTGTGTGTGTGTGCGCGCGCGCACGCACATACATATGGGTTTGTATACATTACTAGTTTACTTTCTTCTAGGCAAGTTTAAAATTGAAATACAAGATGTATTGTTACAGTGTAAGACTACAGTTGAAAACAATATGTGAGTGCAAAAGAAATCTCAGTTACAGAAAAAATTCTAGTGAACTACCTGGTATTCCCAGGATATGTGCATTGCAAACAGTATAGCAAGTGGTTTATTGTAATAAAATAGAATTCTATCATTTCAACAGGTTTTGAAGTCAAAAGATGAGAATCAGTTTTTACTTTGAAAAACAAATATTTCCTGAGCAACAAAACACATATTTTTCTTTTTCTTTTCTTTTTTTAATATCTTTTAAATCTCCTTTCCCCTGGGTATCTTCCATTGGTTCATCTTTTTTTTGCCAGAATATCCCATTCATTAAATTCTTGGAGTGGGCATCAATGACTCCCTGCCTGTATGAGGGCCCTTCAACCCATGCGTTCATGGATATGACAGCCTTATCAGTCCATTCATTCTCTGGAGATGGGTGAATGGAAGAGTAGGATGTGACCATGTTGGCTGGACCTTGCAAATGTCCATCCCTCCTGAGTTCAAAACCCTCATTGGCACTCTCCTAACACCACTATAGCTACCTGCAGCAGGAGACGTGGGCACCTCATGTGAGTTTCTTACAGATTTAGTTGCTGTTGCACTACTTGGCAGCATTTCCTCAGTAGGCTTCTTCCAAGAGCGCAACACCTAATGCTCCCTCTAGGTGTCACCCAAGCCATAAGCCACAGCCAGTTCCTGCTCCCTGACCTCATTCACCCCATTTCTCCTTGTTCTGTTCACTTCAGCATCTGTTCAACTAATGGAATATGGGTTATCTGTCACTTAGCTAGGGTTTTATTACTTTGCACTGCTGGGGCGGGCATCAGGACAGATCTTTTTAACACACTTGTAAAATAATGTTGGTTTGATGCATAGAAAATGCAGGATACCTTTGAAAATCTAGTCAGGTTTCATTAAAAATTAAAATATGTGACTGACAATTCTACTATGATTTCTATACTATATAAAAAATTAACATGTTATATGTTTATTCCTGTTTTATTTATTTTTTTACCTTGGTTCTCCTTGATTAATCATCATGTACATTTCCCATGAACTTTCTTCAGGAATTGCTCCTTGAGGAATTAACAAGCTCACTCCTGCAAACACAAAACAAAAGGTTCTTAGTATTGTGAACTGGTATAGACTCTTCAACATACATCTTAGTCTACTGTGAAAAAATTGTGCCAGTAAACTGATAGTATTAAACCAATCAAAAGTATCTACAGTTGAAATTAAACTGTAACACCAAACACAAAAATTGCCACAGCACATCAGACCGAAGTTTATTAATCCATATGTAAAACATTAAAATTAAACTGTATATGATAGATGTTTGCAATGCTATACATTTCAGGTATGATACTGCTTGGTAAACATCTATGATACCTTTTTGTGATTAAAAACAAAAAACAATTATTCCTCCACTGTTTCTCCCTAAATGTGCAAAGTACTGCAGACAAATACACAAGTAAGCTCTTATTAGATCCATGATCGAATACAATGTCCACTTTGTCATGTACCTAACCAGGCACCTGAAACAGTTAGAACTCCCTCAAAAGATTATCACCTGGAGATGCCAGGGCATAAATACCTTGTCGTTCATGATCACCTTAAGTGCCTGTCTCTTTACTTAGTCTCCTGCACGTTACTGGGAGTCGATCTTTCCCTGGCATATACGACATAATCAGGTCCAGATCTGATGGACCTCTTAAACATTCATGAAACAACGAGCACCACGGACATTCGATACAAGGACCTGAACTTTGCTTGCAACATAAAAAGGACATGCTGGAGAGACCAAAATGTGTCTCAGAGGATCCCCACACTGTTGAACTGGCTCCCCATCTACATGAAATAGAGTTCATCCTGACTATTTACCAGCAAAGCCTTGATCATTGGATGGAAAAAGTAAATTCATCCTCAATCTGCCCCACTTGTCTCTGATGGGGAGAGGCTGGCAGTTAGTCCACTAATCCTAAACTAACATGCCAACCCCCCCCACACACACACACACACACACACAAAACCCTTAGCTATCTCATTACTAATATATCTCCACCATATAGGTGACCAATGTACTTCAGGACAAAACTTGGCTGGTTGCACACCTAGGCTCATAAAGACCCCAATAGTCGATGGGACAAACCTATGAACCTAAGCTGTGTATTTCAGAATATTGCAGACTGCAGGAAATGCTGCAGTATAGGTAGTCAAGAAGGTAAACACCACAGCATAACCTTCTGGTTTACTTGTAATAGCAAATGAACAACCAAATACACATTCAGAACGGTATCTTTGCTATGTTATTGTTTTAATTCACAAACGGTACATCTTGTAATATCATAAGCAACTGCAATTCACACAACCAGAAGTATGTTTCATAAAAGCAGAAATGTTTGTTATGGATATAATGTAGAAATTTCAAAACCACAGAACTTTGTAATCAGAATTAAAATAACCTATAGGAAATTACTGAACAGAGCCACATTATGAAAACTACAACAGAATTACTACAGTTTAAGGCTTTAATAAGCGCTGTACAGGTGTTTCCTGGTATGCATCATTCATTAAGTAGCCAAATATCTCTCTATTATCATATCTTCTATCAAAAGTTTGTATTTATTAACTGTTTCAACATCCATGTTATTTTTATTAGCACTGAGTCCTTCCTGCATGTTATTCATTGTTAAGCTGTGTCTTGTGTCTAACCAAACAAGTACTTCTAAGCCAAATTTGTACAACTTAATATATTTAAAACTTGCAAACACTGAAAGTGAAGACTGTTTATCTACAGTCTAGCATAAATCCCATGTAAGCTGAGAAAGGTGGCCAAACATCATAAAGCAATTGTTGCTCTTTTTGTGGAAATTACCAGTGAAGTTATGGGCATTAAAAAAGGGAATATTTTTTCAGCAAAGCTCTATTGAAAAATTATACCTAGGTCTACAATTCCACAGAATCATAAAAATTACTTAAATTACAAGGCAACTGAGCAATGTTAACCATTTATGTCTTGCAAGTTTCGACCATTTGACCTTACCTCCTATTACAAGGAGTGATATATATCCAATTCCTTGTTAAAAGAAGACTGTGCGCCACATTGCTTAATCTGGAATGCAAGTTTGTTCCAGAGAAAGGGTAACCATTGTTTGACAAATCTGTCTCTTCACCATGATTTGTTAATTGCTGTAGCTGATTCATCTGTCCAGTCCTACTGTTCAAAGGACTGTGTGATTTGTGGAGAAGTAAGAGGTCTTAGACTGCTGAATCCCTAATGGCCTAGAAGGCAAGGCAAGATACTCAAAGGAGTCTATAGGACTCAGAATACATGGATAAAGTCTCCAGACTCTCTAGATAGCTAAGGTCTTTTACAGTAACATTTTTTGTCAGGAAAACTTTGTACAAATCTAACTGCTTGATACATCTATCAAGAAACAGCTCAAATGGGGTACTGTATTCAATGGTGGGCCTCATCAGTGCATAACATAGAGGATAAATATGTTTTAGCTCTAGGGGAAGTGCATTTTGCATTCACCTGCAGCTAACATTTTCTGACCACTATTGTGTCATAATTATCAAAGGAATTACCTCCCAAGTTCCAAGGTCTCTTACAACATCTTCATTTTTGGATATGTTTTTTTCTACATGCTGGGTGGATGTTGTTTAACAAATATAACAGTACTGTAGTTTCTATCATTGAGTTTGAGACCATTTTCTGAGCAACAGCTATGAACATATGCAAACTCACATTGCAGCTTCTGTACATCAGAACCTGATTTGAGTAGGACAATCAACTTACAATCATTTACAAAATACTTTAACCTAGATCCCCATTTTTAATATAGAAACCAGAGTAGATCACTTTGAATAGCAGAGATCCTAATTCCTTATCACCATTGGTGTGCAATGCAAAAAAAATAGTCGATGAAAGAGACTTGACTAAGGAAATGCATTCATACTAATCCACATCATCCATAGCTCATCTCCTGGATGCTTTAGGAAATGTATACATAATTCATCAACAAGCATTTAAAATGTATTGCTTGATGTTCTCAGTGTTATTCTTTCTGTTAGCTGTACGTACGTAGTTATACAAATTGCAAACTTTTTATTACATTTTGTAGCTAACTTTTATCTAATAGTAATACAATGTAGTGCTACACGTAACAATAGCAATCAGTTAATAAAAGAAACCAAGATTTAGATTTAGATTTAGATCCTGACAACTCTTTCCATATCATGTGCAACTCATCTCAAAGAAGATTAAGAACTTATGGGAGTGACACACAGTCACTTCTGAAATATTGCCAAAGAATTCATTTTTGTCATCTGAAGCATTAGCAATGATACTTAGGTTTTAATAATGTAGTTTTATAGTTGGAAGATACTTCAGATGCTTATGTAATGACAGTATAATAAACAAAAACATAAAATTATCATATGTTCCTCTTTGTTATCTTAGCAAACTGGGTAAAAAAAAATAAACTTACTCATCTGTGATGCATTGCCAATGTCTGAGGTTAGACAATTTAATTTTGCATTCTGTGATCCTCACTTGTCATAGGTCAACCACACTCAACATCAATGTGTGTCTTCTGTGTGAAACTTTTGGCAGTTCCCTAATTGCACTGGTCCTGATGACTGACAAATCAACCATTTCTGGGATATTGATTGAGTGACAAGATTTTGTTACTCACTTTTCACTTGAACAAATGTTCAGACAACTGCAAATCCCAAGATCCCATCACTGCAGCATTAAAATAGGTTCAATGATTTGACTGACAAGCTTACATCCTACAGGCCTTAGAGAGGCTTGACCACTGTAACCCTATGTCAGTGTGTACTACTTTTTAAATAAAAAACAAAAAGTTATTTTTGAAGGGCATTAATGATTGATTTCCTTTTTGACTGCAGGGGAAAGATTACTCCATAAGCATAGAAATCAAAGTGCAAATCCAACAGACATTTTTATAGTATTGATATGCATTTTTTAATCACTTTCTCCAATAAGCAATGTAATACATGCATAGTCTTACAAATACAACTGGACTAGATATTGCTTTATAGACTAAGCAAATGTTACCTCCATGTAGCTAATAAGAAAAAAAAATCCATGACAACACCCAAAACCTTTCTGAATAGGTAATTTTTCTAACTCTATGATATTAACAGCCTAAGGTGTATTAACTAATAAATAATGTAATGATGTAAATGTCTTGTAAAGCATTAAGAATGATAATAAACATCCATTCATCTGGTTTCTTATCTGCTTGCTTAGCTCATGGTGGTTACAAGCTGCGAAGGCCAGACCCTAGCCTCTTAATGCCAGAAACAGTTCTCAGCACATAAAATGAGACATGCCAGTATTTCCTGATAAGAGTAAAGGCATAAATTCTGTACTAAATCAGGAGTTTCACCAACAGTCTCTTCCAAATGGACTTTGCTGTTGTGTGTGTGTGTGTATGTGTGTGTGTGTGTGTGTGTGTGTGTGTGTGTGTGTCAATACATATATATATATATATATATATATATATATATATATATATATATATATATATATATATATATATTACAGCAGGGGATGACGTTATAATCCACTGCCATTCAAAGTACTCTATATCCCAGAATCCCAGAAAAGAAGCTTATTAAGTTCTCACTTAAACAGAATAAATTAGGAAAATGGAACTGTAGATGTGACATCACTAATTCTCTGACATCAGTATAGTCTAACACTGTCAGTTATTATGCTTCACCATTCAAAGTACACCTTATCCTAGAAAAAATGTTTTTTAAGTTCTCAAACAGAATAAATTAGAATGGAATTGTAGATGTGACATCACCATTTCTCTGACATCAGTATAGTCTAACACTGTCAATTACTATGCATTACCATTCAAAGTGCACTATATCCCAGAAAATAAACTTTTTAAGATATCACTTAAACAGAATTAATTAGGAAAATGGAATTGTAGATGTGACAGCAATAATTCTCTGACATCATTGCAGTCTAACACAGTTGATTACTATGCTTTCCCATATGAAGTGTACTATATCCCAGAAAATAAGCTTTTTAAGTTCTCACTTAAACAGAATAATGAATCATATAAGAATATTTTTTTCTGAACTATAAATAGCTTAGTTGTATGCACACTTATAAATATTAGATAGTATTAGGTATATATATATATATATATATATATATATATATATATATATATATATATATATGGATTCACTTCAGAAGATCGAATTTCCAAAATCTCGAACTACAAATAACCGAAACCAAAAGCTCGAGTTTCGGAAACTCGAACTTCTGAAGGGAAGCCATTAAAACAAGAAAAAACCACAAGCTTCACCCCCCTGCACCCCATGTGGGCTGTGCCCCCACACCCCCCCTACTTAAATATACCAACTCCAAGATCGCGCTACAGTGGGGAGATGGGAAATCTCCCGTCTTGCGCTGTATGCGGAAGCGCAAAACGGGAGATTTCTTTACTTCCTGCCAACACCACAAAACAAATACAACATTACGTACACACAAGGCATGCAACAATACTTGCCTCTGTGTGCACGTAATGTATTAAGGTAAGTAAAGTGTTATTTCTAAACACTACACACATTCGATTTATTAAAATCTCGATCATATGGTCTCGACCATATGAAATTCGAGATTTCAATAATTCGATTATGTGAAGTGTTCCCATATATATATATATATATATATATATATATATATATATATATATATATATATATGTATATATATATATACTTATAGTGTCCTAGTTAGATAATGTTTGTGGTTATATAGCTATGTGTTTTTTCTTGCATCAGTCTAGTTAACTCTTTTTACTTATCTGCTGTGTATATGATTTTAGTTCTTATCACAGAACTGATGAAGGCTTTATTGCATTAGTTAGCTGAAAGCGATTTTAGTTAAAAGTCAATCTTTTTATGTGTATGTTATGCTTTTCTTAATACCTGACTTGGGAATATGGATTGCAAATAAATAGGTAGTGTTTTAACTGGGATTTAGTTTGATCTAATCAGTAGTAGTGTGGGAGTGGTTACTTGCAGTTCTAAAATACACTTTTTATAGCCCTGTTTATATTGTTTGCCTTAAATAGGCCAGTTTAAAATTAAACAATACATATATTTCCCACACCAACTTCTAAGTGTATAAAAGCTGATACTTTTAGCATTGCAAAACATTTCTGATTTGTGTTACTGAGGATTGCTTATCTGTGATGAATAAAGGCTTGTTGCCACTACCTGGGTTTCATGATTTTTGGGAATTTTTGTGACTGAACTTATTAGCAATGTTTTAAGACCACTAGTTTCTCAGTTTTTTTTTTCCTCGACACTAGGGGTGTTCAAGTTGGAACTAGACAGACTCCTGTGATTGTTCATTTTTTTATAATGTGCTACATTAACCCACAGTAGCATAACCAACTAATTACCTTAATTATGTAGCAATTGTTATTATTATTACTTTACCAGACATTTTAATTCTTAGTCCTGCTACATAATCTAAAATATGACAACCAAAGTACCTGTAGCATAGGTGAAAACAGTATACAAAACCAAAAAGCAATTTCCCTGTAGATGGAATCAAGATGCTTGGAATCAGTGTTGAATTAAAGAAAATATTTCGTCTTTATTTAATTTTGTTAAGCGCTTTCATCTAACAATATCTAGACTTCTTCAGAACAAATGACTGCCTTTTGGCTAACAGTATATATAGGTTCCTTAATCAACCAATTCAAAAGTTAATTAGTTCATTTCAGAACATTTTAGAACATTTTAAAGTGCCAGTGCAGTAAAAGCATCTTATTCATTATTGCCATTTAAAAATACTGTTTATAAATACTCTCACTCTAGTTAAAAACACTTGTTATGTTAACCATTAAAAACTTTTGCACATGTTTATAATATTTATTCATATTTATAGAAAATGCATGTGTGTATGTATATTAAAAATAAATATGTATTTATATAAAATATGTATAAAAATATATATAAAAATAACATTGATTTCTGTAAATATGTGCCTGTACACTGATGGGGCTTGTATAAATAAATCCATAACCCTTGCTAAAAATGTCAGACTTTGAAGGAAATGACCCCTAATCAACCTCTAACATACACCATACAATTAAATGCCCATACTACCAACCTAAACATTGTTAGCCAAAATAGGCTTCACAGAAATATGATCGTTTAGTCCTGGTGGCGTAGATGCATTCAATTTTATTTGCCATCTAGTCTCTAACTCTCCCAGTTTTTTCCTTATATTTCCTCCTCTGGGGTTCACTGAGGCTATATCTAATATGGCAAAATAAAACAATTTGCAACTAGTACTTTCTTGTAAATGCCTCCACAGGGCATTTTTAACATCTTTCTTCTTAATGCAATAGTAATGGTCATATATCCTTTGCCTTAGTGTCCTATCTGTCTTTCCTACATAGTAACAATGACAATTGGCACACATAGCTAAATAAACTAAATGAGTAGTTCTACAATTCCCTTTCCTAAACCATATCTCTGTCTTGGTGACATTTTCTAATTTTGTACTATTGTCTGAGCATATGTACTTACACTGATTACATGTGCCACATTTAGTTGTACCTTTCATAGCTCTTTCATTGTTAGTTGTTTGTATTTTTCTTTCTAGTTCCCACTTTAAATTATTCCCATTTCTAGATACAAACCGGGGAATGTCTCCGACTGTTTCAATAATCTTCCTATCCGTCTTTAATATGTTCCAATTCTCTCTAATGATTCTTTTTATATCTGTGGTCCAAGGGGTATGCTGCAAGATACAAGCTCTAATATAATCAACATCTGTCTCTCTATTGTCAGCTTCCGACCTTTGTATATTTACCAACGGGCCTTTTCCTAATAGGGGTACATATTTGTTCCCCCATTCTTTTAACACATAACTAGTCACATCCTTTACTAGCCAGTTGGGATATCCTCTTTGAATAAACATTTCACCTATATTTTTCAGTTCACTGACAAAATCATTATAATCAGATGTCATCCTTGCAGCCCTAATGCATTGTCCCTTGATTATACTCCTTTTCTGTTTTGTGGGATGGGAACTACTGTATTCTAAATAGCCGTTACTGAACGTCTCTTTCCTGTATATTTTACTTTTTATCTTTCCATGGTCCACAGTAATAAGAGTGTCTAAGTAAGCTAGTTTGTACAATTCCACACTATATGTGAATTTCAGTTCATTGCTCTTTGAATTCAAATCCGTCATAAATCATTCTAGTTCTTTTCTATTCCCCTTCCATATCAAAAAAATGTCATCCAAAAAATGGTAGTAACATGAAACAAACTGATATCTATTGTTACTAAAAATATGTTCTTCTTCCCAATCACTTAAATAAATGTTGGAAAAAATGGGGGCACACGCTGCCCCCATTGTTACTCCTTTTGTTTGAATATAATATTCTCCTTCAAACATTATATAGTTATGTTTCAGTACAAGTTCCATGAATTCTACCGTAAGTTGAATTTTGTCCATTGAGAAAATACCTGATTTTTCCATAGACCTTTCCAACCTAAGCAAACCATCCTCTTGTGGAATGCTTGAGAATAGGTCAACCACATCTACAGTCACTAGGAGAGCCCCAGGTGTAACTACATCTTGCTTCAGTCTCCCTAAGAAATCCCAAGAGTATTTAATGACATGCTTATAGGACTTGTATAGTGGTTTAAGCCACCCATCCACCACTTTGCCTAAGTTGTATGTTTTAGCTTTGTTACCTGAAATTATAGGTCTAAAAGGGGGATCTGTTACATTCTTGTGGATCTTGGGAATGCCCACCATAGTGCTGATAATGGGGGAGTCCACCTTTAAATAATCATACAACTCACCACTTATTCTTTCGTCTATCAAGAGATCTTCTAGGTATAAATTAATTTTATTGTACCCAATGTTCACTTCATTTTTTGAGGAAATTTTATACTTCCCAGACTTCAGTAGGATTTCGTTGATTTTGTTCTTATATTCCTCTTGACCATATAGTACTATTCCTCCCCCTTTATCTGGTTTCATTACTCTTACCATTGTGTTTTGCTGAAGTTCTTTTAAAGCAGTGGACTCAGGGGTAGTCAAATTATATCTAATTTTGGTTTGATTAATTTTGTTACTAAATTTATATATTTTGTCAATAACCATTTTTTCATATAACGCTAATACACTGTTGAGTGGTGGAGTATAAGTACTTTTCTTTTTAAACATAGATTTATTTGTCATATTATTTTTCTCTTTATCAAATAATATTGCTAAATTTAATTTTCTCAAATATTTTTTGACATCTATAATGCAGTCCTCTACCCTAAATCTTTTGACTGGTACGTACTTCATTCCTTTACTTAACAAAGTGAAGTGTTCTTCCTTTACTTCTAATCCCGTATAATTGTATATAAAAATTGATTATATTCACTGATTATATCATTAATTTTCACTATCCTATCTTTACTTATGTCAAGTCCTATCTTGTGTGTCCCTCTCCTATTACCCTTCTCGGTTGTGGGTGTAGGAATTCCTTTCTTCCTACCTGATTTGTTCCTCTGTGTCCACTGTTCTTCCCTTTCTTTACCTCTAAAAAATCATTACCATCACAAAAATTATCAAAATTATCAAAATTGTTATTGTCATATTTGTTATTACCAAATCTACCCCTATAATTATTATCCCTATGTTGGTAGTCATAATGGGTGTATGTACTTCCCTTCCTATCCGTTACATTTCTTGAAATAATCCTGTCTTTTTTACTGTCTCTTTTGTCCCAGTCAATAGTAGTGTGGGAGTGGTTACTTGCAGTTCTAAAATACACTTTTTATAGCCCTGTTTATATTGTTTGCCTTGAATAGGCCAGTTTAAAATTAAACAATACATATATTTCCTACACCAACTTCTAAGTGTATAAAAGCTGATACGTTTAGCATTGCAAAACATTTCTGATTTGTGTTATTGAGGATTGCTTATCTGTGATGAATAAAGGCTTGTTGCCACTACCTGGGTTTCATGATTTTTGGGAATTTTTGTGACAGAACTTATTAGCAATGTTTTAAGACCACTAGTTTCTCAGTTTTTTTTTTCCTCGACACTTGGGGTGTTCAAGTTGGAACTAGACAGACTCCTGTGATTGTTCATTTTTTTATAATGTGCTACATTAACCCACAGTAGCATAACCAACTAATCACCTTAATTATGTAGCAATTGTTATTATTGTTACTTTACCAGACATTTTAATTCTTAGTCCTGCTACATAATCTAAAATATGACAACCAAAGTACCTGTAGCATAGGTGAAAACAGGTCTGAAGTTTCCTTTGCTTCCTGTCTTCTACAGAATACTAACAGAATGCACTAATTAGAAATGTTTGGAGAATTCATATTATGTAGTATACTGGATTGGTTTTCTGTTACATATCACAGAATGGCAAATTAACAATGCATACATTTTTATGATGCCGGTAATCCTTTGAAAAATTGAGTATTAAAAAGAGTTTTGTTTGTTTTCAACTTCATCTTGGTTTGTACATTATTGCAATGCTATCTTAAGTAGTTACTCCATTATTTCATTTCAGCATATTGAATGTTTTCACTAACTATACAGAGTGTCTTCTCACAGAAGAAGGAATAACATTTTGAATAAAGCATACTAAATATTGGATCAAAAATGAGATGCGATGAGACAGATTGATATGGCTGCTTACACAGTCATCTCTGTGTCAGGTAAACGTAACTATTTTAATTAATTATGGTAAGACATAAAGCAGTGTTGTCTGCTTTCTACTATAATAATAATCAAATCTAGGGTTACCCATCAAATTTAAAATAAAAAAAAAATGAATGGTATAGAGGAAAAAATGACAGGGTACTAAATAAAGTGAATATCCTGAGACTTGAAGTAGCCAGACTGAAAACAAACAAGTTCAGTTTTTATGACAGATAGAAAGTCTGCAAAAGGTGTCATAGGAGCCCCAAAAGATTGTGATAAGAATTAGGTTATGCATTAAGGGGACTTGCTTCTCAACTTCACACACCACATGCATCTGATCAGCTGGTCCTTACAAGTGAGGCACCAGAGATACCTTATTAGTGAGTTTCAGAGTTAACGTTTGGGAGAGTGTTTTTGAGACCTATGGAAGATTCCACCTCTGAAGTGCAGAGAAAGGGACAGATTTCCATTTCACAATGTGGATTAAATGGCAGGAGAGAACGGCTGTAACACTTGTCTACGCTGCCATTCTGAGAATTACCTAGGAAGCCAACAGCTAGATCTGCCAGACTAAAACTCAGGCAGTCAGAAAATGTAATGATATGTCTGTGGGTATAACAGATAACACTGCAAATGCTTGAGACATCACTCTGGATCCAGTGAGCACAGAACTGATAAGCGGTGTGCTAGAAAAGAAGCGGAGTACATGTAAGACTCTCTGAAATCGCAGAACATCTGTGGAGAAGTTACAAATTGTAAGAATGTGTTCAGGATTACTGGGGATCCATAAGAATAAATGAAGACATTTCAAGAAATGGGGTTTTAAAGAGATCAATCTCCACTAAAATGAAGTGATAGATCCATGTGGCGTTATACCAAGCAACAGACAATGGATTCTGGCTATATTATCAAAGGGGTCAGAAAGAAATTAGCATGGAAAGCTAAAGGTTCCAAAAAGAAGACCCCATCATTGAGATAGGAATGAGGGGACCTGGAGATGTGATTATGTAAATATATTAAATGGATAATAGGTCTCACTCCAAATTCTCTATTGTGAGAACTACTGATATCTGTTTTAATCTGTCACTGAGGAAAAACAGGAGACAGAAGAACTGACAGCTGCATATATGTATTTTTTTGGGGGTGGGGGTATGGTAAGTTCATTTGAATGGTAACATCAGGTCAGAGGCAGATACAGTACAGGTATCTTAAACATGAGGCAATCTATTGACTGCTTAGTTATGTTACAATAGAAATAGGGGGGAAAAACAGAACCTTTACTTTTAGACACCAAAAGATGGACAGCTTTCCTTTGGAAATCAAGCATATAGTCAGTGGTATTGTTCATAAGAGCTACAGAGATTTAATAAGTTGGGCTATTGCAGAATTTATAGCTATGATCTGTTGGCAACAGCAAGAGAGCTCTTACTTCCATAGCATATAATGCTGATGTTAAATTTCTTACACATTTAGAACAGGATAAACAGATAGGATGTCTGTCATACATTTTTGTTAATTTCAGTTACTGTTAGCAATTATATAAATAAAAATATACAGGAGTAATCATTGAGACTAGTAACAAATGTAGATATATTCTAGAAATTTGCATTGTAGCTATACATGGTGCATTAAAGGAGTAATTACTTGGGAGGAAAATAATTTATTCATGTAAAATGTACTTCACACATTTTGAAAATTAGTCTTATCACAACCAATGCATTTCATCTGTAATGAAAGTTATTTAATCAAATGGGTGTTATCTGTACGTCAAGTTATCTGTTTTAGAAAGGCAATCACACTCTGGACAGTTCCCTGAAATGGTGGCTGTACCCTAAGTTTAAAGAGGGCAGCCAAACAATAAATAAATAAATAAATTTAATAAAATACATTTAATAAAAAGTCTTCAGGAGTTGAGGCACAAATAAAAGTATTTTCCTTTCTGCTGATTGTAACAATCTGCTTGCTACAACTGTAAGAAGAACCTTGTAAAAGTCTGCAGCATGCAAAGAGTTCCATCATTAAAAATGTGAATACAATAATGGCATTTATGAAGAGCCAATAGCATTGCAGCTTTGTGAATGAATCCTGTTTCCGAACTTTGACCCCTTCTGCACCTACTGATCAGGCTCCTTAACAACTTTCACCTAGAACAGTCCGCCCCTCAAGCCAACCCTGGTTATGGATGTGAAACACATATATTGATATGTTTAGCCAATATACAGGTTTACAACATATCTGTAGTGACTACTATGTATGTGAGTGGATGGGGGATTAAGAAAATATTGTTACTTTCAGTGGCTTCTGTATCTTAAATCTTATAAGGTATTTTGTCTTTGTGGATGTATGTTCATTACACAAGATTACACTGATCTGAAGCTGTACCCTGTTATGGCAATAAATAATATGGATTCAGACAGATAACTTTGGTCTGTCCAGCCTAGATGTGTAGATATGGTTTAGAGGGACATAACAGTATATGGCAAGAGTGACCTTTGTTTGGATTCATATTGAGGGATGTGTAAATGCTGCAGAAGATTTGGGGCAAATACTGGTCATTTAGAAATTATTTTGATGCTTGTGGAAGCTGTCCCTACAGAAAATTAATAAATTAATAAATACTCCAAGAAGTATGAGATTAGGCTTAAAAAGAACATGCCTTTAAACAGAACACAGGTGTAGACTCAGATAATGTAGGTGACCTAAAGGGGACAGGGATGATTTGGTGGGGATAAGAGAGCACAGTGCAGACACAGATATAGGTAAAAGGAGTAAAATATTTTTGGTTCATATGTGAAATTTTAACACTGATACAAACTGGTAATGCTGAGGCTGACAGGATATATATAAGAGAAATGATCAACAGGGTAGCTAAGATACAAAAAAGGGGGAACAGGATTAAAGAGGAGGATATCAGATTAGGAAGAGCAAGACGGAAATGGATCAACAATAACAACAGGAGGGACAGTTAAAGGATAACATAAAGGGAGCACTTAGGGATGTCACACTTTTCTGGAGTTCTGTGGCAACCATGTGACTCCTCGAGCAGGGGTGGGAGGTATGCATATTTATTAGAATGAGAAGTACAGATTATTTAGCTCTAGCTCCAATAAGGTGGTAGGGGAACAGGATGGTAATAGAGGCTGGCAGGGTGATGGCAGAGATGGTTAAGGAGGTCTGCAAAAGCATTAGCTATGTGGAACGTGAGAGGCTTGCTCATTCAGAAATAAGGATATGGTGTTGTTCAGATTGAAAAGAGTGGGAGTGGTATAAATAATATTGCAGGAAACTAACATAAGCATGGTAAACTTTTAACAGCATTTACAAATTAAGGTATAGAATTACAGGCGCAGTTTATGGAAGGGGAGGAAAAAAAAGGAGGCAATGATTCTGTTACATGAGACACTGCAGTGGGAAATTCTCAAGAAAGGCAATATTGTAGTTGAGAAGTGTGTAGTTGTTAAATTTAGAAATGAAATCAGAAGACATATAATAGAGTCCTTTCTTTTCATGGGCTAAAGCAGGGTTGTGACAGTGTCATTATTAGTGGTGACTTTTAAGGCGGCAAATACCAAGCAAAATAGTTTAATAGCAGGCATTAAGTGATTTCATCCCAGTATATAAACAACCTCTTCAGAATGACTAACACAAATCAAATCACTGTTTAAATAGGAAAAGGAATCATCACATGACAAACATACCTGTTGCCTTAAAGAAACAGGTACCTAAAAATACTACAATTTAAAATGTTACCAGGTAGTTTAAAACATAAAGTTATATAAAAAACAGACATGGCTTAACCACAATCACATCATTAAATCAAAAGAAAAATTTGAATTTATGGACTTTAAATATTGTTATCCTTCTTTTTCAGCTTACAGGTAATACTGATTGTGTCATTTAAACCAGGTGGACAGTGTGCTGCAAAATAAATCTGCCACCAAACCTCTCAACATTCAAGGTAGTTTTCCCAATCACCCACAAAAGGACCAATTTCAGTTTTTTCTAATACTGTAAAAAGAAACTTGTTGTTAACACAATCAATACTATGTTTACTTAAAGCATTTCTTAGAATTCTTTGGTCTTATGGTGCAATCACGCTCATATATATGCTCTCTTAAAGATACTTCATCCTGTGGGTGAAAGGGATTTACATGAGATTAATAAATGTAAGTAAAAAGCAAATAAGTATGTAAGAAAAAGAAAAAAAAAAACATTAAATAGCTCAATTAGTATTCACTAATTACACTGAGTTGATTTACGATTAAAATAAATAGTACAAACTAACAAATGACAAATGTATTATTTATTTTTCCCACTTTCCATTCAATATATATGGCATACTCTCCATTCAAGAATCAAACCCACTCTTCTACAGTACTGTCTGGCTTTTCTAGATTTTGTCAATATTATGTTCAAAACACTAGCCATGTTACTGTACGCTAGCTACATTGAAATCTTTCATAGAAATGTGAAAGCAACCTGTCTAATGGCAGTCCAGCTAAAAGTACACATTGCGCCAAATAATGCCTGCATTGCTAAACCTGTAAAGGTGGATTCCCTTCCTATTACAATGAGGAGTCTTAACACTGCATACATTAGAGGTGCAGGCTCATGCCTGGATGTTAGAGGGGGGATTACCCCAAAACCCTCAATAACATTTTTGTTTTGTCATCTATTGTTTTTTTTTCTAAAGCCAATTTGCAATTTCTACCAAGTAATTGCCACCAGCCATCTTAAATCATTAAAAAATGCGGCTAGACCATAGTAACCATACTCCTTCAACCTAAACGAGTGATAAGGATCCACAGAATGCTAAAATTAAATAAACACATTAGCCTATAGAAGTAGATATAAAGGTGATATTTCCTTTGGTAATCATACCAAAGGTACATCCGCTTTGGTTTGCCAAAAAGAGACAAAATTATATGTTGCAGTGCTCATAAAAACCTTTCGTTTAAATAAGAATAGTGTGGCAATCAGAATCATGCATTCACTCTGACAAACTCATCAAATAATACTCTAGGATAAAAGGGTTTATCGAGAAAGTTATGACAAAAGTAAATTTGCCTATACTGTATTTCTCAAGTTCTAAGCATCACATATCATAGAACTATTTATTTATTGACATTTGTTTACTGGGGAAATCCACTGGGTTGAAAAGCCATTTTCAGTCGAGGCCCGAGGAGAAAAGCTCCACAAAGTATTGCACGAATGCAAGTTTAAACATGGGTATAATGAGATTACAATGCATAACAACAGAGATATGCAATTTAGTACAGTACAAAGATTACATTACTAAACCTTTGGGATTACAAATACCGGCATGTCACGATATACAAAATCACCAGTTATACTAGAAAATGAAAAAAGAAAAAAAAATGATCTGCATACAAGACAGTATTTGTAGATCTTGTAGATTTTGCATATCATAAATAAAGAGACAGCTCTATGGTGGTTTGGTGGTATTGCAGGGACAGGAGGGGTTATTTAGGTAATATGATTTTAGCATTGATTTAAAGGTTTTTATACAGTCAATTTGCTGATCTGAAAATCATAGCAGATTTTTCAAAGAGTTTTTTTTATTATTTCACTTATTAATAGCTCAAAAAATATTACACACCATACAAGGCGAAAGAGAATTTTTCTGTGGACTTTATTCAGTGACTGAGTCATCAATGTACCAATGTATAACTTTAAAATTAATTGATAATATAGTAAAGCTAGGGAAAGCAAGGGCAAATCCAAAGGCAAAAACTGTAGCATTATGCTGAAATCATAGCAGTAATGAGGCATGCATCTGGCTACCTTACATTCATGCTTTGGAATCTTATATATGACATTTTTGTGTAGACTGTATAGATGACAACATTATTTGTATTAGAGCCAGACATACAAACACACAAATGTAAATAAGTAATTACAGAGAGAGAGAGAGAGATCTATGTGGACATACATATGTGTGCACACATACAAGGAGAGATACAAGCATTTATGTATTAGTCATAAACAAGCAGTAGCAGAGGTAACACAATTATTGTTTAATTTTTCTTCATGTTAGCTGAGAGTAGCATAGAAACTGACAAAGTATATTAAGCTGATTTTATGTGCAGGGAAGTCTGTATTAAAAGGTGCACAGATTCCAGTGACTGAAGGCTGCAGAGTAGGAAATGATTAAGACTGCTGTACATTGTCAATAATCATCTCTGTTCAATGGATTCACATATGAGTTGAGTGCATGTAACATGCTTCGGTTAGCCAATGATTTTGTCTACCAATCCAAGTGTGGCTGACTGTCAGGTAGAGGCAAAAAGTTTTTTGGATTTTTTTTACTCATAATTCTTTGGAAGCCATTGTTAAGACTAATTCACCTTACTAGAATAATGCTCCAGTATTCTTTCTGTGCAGTGATGCATTATGTGTGTGTGTGTGTGTGTGTGTGTGTGTGTGTGTGTGTGTGTGTGTGTGTGTGTGTATGTGTGTGTGTGTGTGTGTGTGTGTGTGTGTGTATGTGTGTGCGTGTGTGTGTGTGTGTGTGTGTGTGTGTGTGTGTGTGTGTGTGTGTGTGTGTGTGTGTGTGTGTCTGTGTGTGTGTGTGTGTGTGTGTGTGTGTGTGTGTGTGTGTGTGTGTGTGTGTGTGTGTGTGTGTGTGTGTGTGTGTGTGTGTGTGTGTATGTGTGTGTGTGTGTGTGTGTGTGTGTGTGTGTGTGTGTGTGTGTGTGTGTGTGTGTGTGTGTGTGTGTGTGTGTGTGTGTGTGTGTGTGTGTGTGTGTGTGTGTGTGTGTGTGTGTGTGTGTGTGTGTGTGTGTGTGTGTGTGTTTGCATGTGTGTGTGTGTGTGTGTCTATCTGTGTGTTTCCATCATATTTTTATTCTCCAGCTCCAACGTTTCAGTAATTTGGTTTGACATCTGTCCAGTAAGAGAAGTAATAAAGTTTCCACAAGAGAAGTTACCTCTGCCTGCCAACTTAATATAGCGAGAGTACCTGACAGAGTTTCTATTTTCTTCCTGTCACTCTTCCAGTTAGCTTTGATTTTCAAATGCACCTGGTACCCTGACAACCTTTTATTTAATGTGTCAGTGCAGCCTGTCAAGGGATTTGAGCTGAGAGCTACTGCTTAGGAAGATAGTTGGTGTTCCAGTGCATTTTCTTATATAAAATCAGTTTATTAAGCTTATCAGCCTTCCTTTATTCAGCTGTGTTGATTTATGTATAATTAATATGACAAAGAAACAATTAATTGTTGTAATATGTATTACAATTAGTTAAACTCATTTCAGCAATAAGAAAACAAGTATAAATTGAATTTTTAGTGTCATAATGTGAGAGAGCACAGTAAAGTGCTACAAAAGATAAACTAAATCAACAGTTTAAATTACATTTTAGTTTATTTGCCATTTGTTTGCCCTTTTTTCTGTTGCTATTGTAATCTGTGTGCAACCAACATCATTATTTCTATATATCTGTTTATGCTGCCATTTGGCATGTTGAGTGCTACTAAAAATTATGCAAACTATCAAGTTGTCGGAAAAAATGAAATATGAAGCTGAAATCAAATAAATGCAGATTTAGGAGCACTGGAAGGATTTACACTACTACAAAACAATGATTTAATTTGTATGCAAATATTTAGTAATAACATATCAAAGGAATGTAATATTTTTTAGTTTTATCTTTTCATATCTGCCACTGCATGCAAGATGACCATATAACTTGATAAAACAAGGTCTGTGAATGCATACTTAGACATATTAAAGCATACATAAAAGACATGCTTTTGACTTCAGAGATATTTATTTCAATATGAACCTGTGAGGAAGGGAAAATACATTTGTCCTGGTCTCCTTCAATAAAACACATCACACCAAATGATGTTTGACGACCTTTATTAAACTTCATAAACATAAATTTGTTAACCACTATTTATTCATTACAACTGACATGGTATAGTTGACCATAACATCAATGTAACGTTAACAAGAACAGCATGACCCCGCTCATCCTGACCCAGTAAGAAGCATCCATACCTCCATTCACTTACTTATGAACCAGCATCCCACCACTCACTTCATTTTCCATCTATTGAATTACACATCCAAACCAATAAGCAGCATCCTTACCTCCGCTTGCTTATTTTACTTACCAACCAGTGTCCAACTGCTCACTTTCCTTTCCCAACTCATAGAATTGAACATCCACCACCAGAGAGGGGAACAGAAGAGGACAAGCCTGCCACTCTTCTCCACCCTACCCAGACTGATAAAATAACCACGATCCTCACTATTCTCCCACAAAAGGAGGGTGGAGGGCGGGTAGCAAGTTCACACCAAAATGTGATTCCTTCCTCAGTTACACTTGCCTAAACTCCTTCAGCCCCTCCCTACCCTTATATCATTTCCACCCAATCTCCCATTTAACCCTTCCAACCCCCACCCTCTTAATTCCTGCTAATATTTTATCTAGCCCCACCCCCTGAAGATGTCCTGGGACAAACTGGTCTGTTCCAAACTTCATTTGTCCCGGTCTCCTTCAAAAAAACACATCACACCAAATGATGTTTGACAACCTTTATTAAACTTCATAAACATAAATTTGTTGACCAGTATTTATTCATTACATCTAGCACATGGTATAGTTGAGCATAACATCAATGTAACGTTAACTAGGACAGTGTGACCCCACTCATCCTGACCCCGTAAGCAGCATCCATACCTCCACTCACTTACTTATGAAGCAGCGTACCACCACTCACTTCACTTACCATTTATTGAATTACACATCCAAACCAATAAGCAGCATCCTTACCTCCACTTGCTCACTTTACTTACCAAGCAGCGTCCAACTGCTCACTTTCCTTTCCCAACTCATTGAATTGAACATCTAACACCAGAGGGGGGAACAGAAGAGGGCAAGCCTGCCCTCTTCACCGCCCTCCAGACTGATGAGGCTGTTCCCCTTCTCTCTGACCAAACTTCCAGCAACCTAACCAACATTAAAAGACATTTAGCTAAACGTAATTCGGTGTACCCCATCCTGATTAACCCAACTGTATCCAAGCCTTCGCCTCTCAAATCCTAACACATAAATAACAAAGTAGCCAGTTGCCTAACCCACTGAAAGCAAAGCACTGATCCCTCTCCAATGCTAAAGTAACACCCCATACCCTGGCATGCCCACTGTATATGAATGAAATACCCAGTTACCCAATTGCCATAGCCATAGTAGTGTTGTAATGATTCTTGGATCATTACTAGCCAACTAGAGAACCAAACACTATGCCCACTGCCACTTGAAACCATGCAAATGCAATTGCATACTAACACATCAGACTGTTACCTCACTTTGTTGCCCAAGGAATATCACAACCTGAGATCTCTTTTCAAAATTCCTTTTAATAGCAATCTGGCCATCACACCAAATACCCAATATAAGCATTAAACATTTAAACCACCATCACGGCCTTTTAGCAGTACGACCCCAAATACACCACAAACAGTAAATCCAAGATATGCAAAACTACACACACACACACACACAATATACCCCCAAACCTAAAAATGCCCAATGCCACCAGGTCAAACAAGGTCAGTGACATGTCATCATGCCGAACCACCGCCTCTTGATCACCCACTGGATATATTAATAACCAACTGTCATTTCCCTTCTTAATGAAGCAGTTGTCTAATAAATTCTCTCATCATAGGTTCATAGGTAGGTACTAGACTATCGGCCGAAGGGCCTAAGAAAGCCTAGCCAACAAGGTTCCCTGGCTTATGCCATCCAGGAAAGATAATTTCCTGTGCCCCTGTCAAGCAGAGCCACTGAAGTGATCCCAGGGGTGTATTTCCCATTTCCCATTCACTCATCAACATTTTTCATGAAGAGTGCTAATGAGGAACTTTGCTTGACATAGATGGGTAGCTTGTTCCAGAGTACAGGAAGACGCTGGGACAGGAATCTATCCCTCTAGTATGTCATGTTTATTATGGTGACAAGGTTTATGTCACTAGAACCCCTCAGAGGGATTGGGATTTCTTTAGGTATAGCAAGTCCAACAGCTCTGGGTTTAACATAGCGTTATATGTCAGGCAGAGATCTCCTTGGAATAGGTGATATGCTACAGACTAAAGCTGGAGTTTTTTGAGATGGTCAGTTTAGGGCATCTATTTGAGCCCAGTAATCCTCTTTGTGAGGTACTTCTGTGGCCTTTTCAGCTGCTGCAGATGTCTTGTGAGGTACATTCCAAAAGAGGCGTTGTACTCTATAATGGATCTAATGAGTACCAAGTAGAGGGGAACAAAGACCTCTTTTTTCATGGATGAGAACCCTTTTGTGATGAGGTGTGCCACATAGAAGGATTTCCTGACTACTGTGGTGATGTGATTATCAAAGGAGAGGCTACTGTCCACCTGGGTCCCAAGGTCTCTAATCACACATTCGGTGTTAAGTAGACTGCCATTTATGTGGTAGTTCATAGGTACAAAATTTTTACCAAAGGGATGACAATACACTTTTTGGCATTGAGCTTGAGGCCATGCCTCTGACACCAGGCATCTGACTCAGTGAGGCCCTTCTGTAGGATGTTCACATCATTTGGGGACTCGACTATGGCTCCTACTTTGCAGTCATCTGTGAACATCATTAGCCAGAGGCCTTTTGTGTTAACCTGTACTTCAGAAAAGTAGATACCAAACAGGAGAGGTCCCAGGACTGAACCCTGTGGTACTCCACTTGTCACTGGTTTGAAGTCAGATTTGGAGTCTGGAACTTTTACAGTGTGGGTTCTGTCAGTGAGCCAGTTGGCAACCCATCTTGTGATGTAGGGATTTATACCTAGTTTAGTGAGTTTAGCTATAATTTCAGAATGGGGGATGGTGTAGAAAGCCTTGGCGAGGTCAAGATGGGCTGTGTGAACCACCTTTCCCTCATCTACAGCTTTGGTGACTACCTCAAAGAAGTCGATCAGGTTCAGAAGGCATGATCTGCCTTTCACAAACCCGAACTGGGTGGGGTCCAGAGTTTGGAGGTTACCAATGTCTTTGTTTATGAGTTCCATGATGATATGTTCCATGGCCTTGCAGACCAGGCTCGTCAGGCTAATAGGGCGATAGTTCCCAGGATCAGTGGTGGCTCTCTTTGTGTAGTGGGATAACTGTTGCTGTGCACCATTCAGTGGGAACAAAGCCTGACGTGAGACTATGATTGAGCATGGTGCTTAGCTGGGGAGCCAGTTCATTCTGAAGTTCGTGTAAAATACAGCCTGGGATGCTGTCTGGTCCCATGGATGCTGTGTTTTTGGTTTTAGAGAGTGCAGCTTTTACCTGCATAGATGTGATTACAGAGACTCTGCATTCTTCCTGTATAGATATGGTCCCTTTAGGGGGAGAGAGGTTAGCATTGAACCTGTCTGCCAGGATGTTGGCAATATCAGTTGGTTCTGTAATTTTCATGCCATTGTGCTGTAACTCAGAGCAGATCTGGGTGTTGCCATTGAGATTCTTGACATAGCTATAGAATGCTTTGTGGCTGCCCTTAGAATCAGTGGTGATTTTGTTTTCATAGCTAGCTTTGTAGGATCTTATAAGGTATCTTAGCTTCTTACTGAGGCTGACCAGGGAGCTCCTCCACTCATGGGATTTTACCCTCTTTTGCAACAGTTTCTTCCTTCTGTTGTAGAGTTTGTTTATGGCAGGGGACCACCAGATTGGCTTCCGTTTTTTAGAGGATAGCATATTGGTTCTGTTTGGGATAGCACAATCCACGCACTCGTGTAAGTGCTTATCGAGTGCGTTTGTGTAGGATTCAGCAGTCATAACTGTATTGTCCATCTGCATGGGTGTCATGAAGTTCGCCACTTCTGTCTTAAGAAGCAAGAAGTTGTCTTTGGAGAAATTTTTTATCATGGTTTCCTTAATGGTGGGTGGGGGCAGCATGTGGATATCTAGGGTGATTAGCTTATGGTCGGATCTGACCAACAAGGAGTTGAATTCAGGTGGGGAACACCGGTCATTCATGTTGATAATGACTAGGTCTAGGATACTGTTGCCCCTGGTGGGGGTGTGGATAAGTTGATGCAGGGCATTGGAATTTATGAATTCCAGAAAGAGGTGAGAGAAGGAGTTGGTACATGAATAATTTTCCCATTTAATGGTGGGGTAGTTGAAATCATCCATTATTAGGGTGTTTGGTTGAACCCTAATATTTTATAGTATATCAAGAAATGAGGAGTGGGAATCCTGGGGCATGGTGGGGTATCTGTAGCAGGCTACAATTTGAATTGCAGTTTTGCCCAGAGTTAGCTGCACTTGGATGACTTTGGATGCATTATGCTGCGCAACTAGCCTGGAGGTGTGGATATCCTTAATGAATATGGACACGCCTCCACCATTCGTGTTCTGGTCCAGGTTAGATGGCCAAAAAGTGTGGTATGAGTTATTGCCTGGCAATTCAGGGGTGCTCTCTAAAGCCTTGAACCAGGTCTCAGTCACTGCACAGATATCGATGTTTTCCATTTTAAGGAGTGCCTCGAGTGAGTGCATTTTGAGATTTAGACTTCTAGCACTGGGTAACATTACCATCAGTTTTTGCTTGCCTGTTCCTGTTACATTGGTGAATTTGTCATGTGAACCTTGCTAAAAAAGGCACTATAGGGGTGGCAAGACCCTTAGCCTGTATCCGGAATCCCAGGGGTGACAGGTGCAGGCCATCTCTGGCAAAGCATTGTGGTCTGTCGACCATGTCATCCAAGGCAGACAGATACTGGATCCCCTTAGAATGACACCAGAAGCTTGACCAATTGTTGAAGTCAAGCATTTTTTCCTTGTATTGCAGTATCATTCTGGGTGATGGCAGGATGCTACTTAGGGTTAGGGTCATGCCTGGCTGGGCTACAAGATCAGAGAGCCCTTCCATGTCTCTTTTCATGTAGTTCAGAAAGGTACATCTCAGGTCTTTCACACCAACATAGACAATTTCAGAGTCATATTTGTACTTGTTGTGGAGTGACCTGAGTATGTGGGTTATGTGGCAGATCCTGGCACCCGACAGGCAGCTGACAGTAACCTTCTCCTTGTTTAGCCTGGTGAGTGGGACATCAGTGTGCCTGACTATAGAGTCACTTATGACTAGTGTGTTGGGTACCTTGTTTTGCCTTATGGGCTGTGGTTTATTGTCACACTGAGTCTGTAGGCTGTGTGTCATTTGGGCTGTGTTGGGGGGGTGGAGGTTGCTTGCGTTTCTGCTTTGGAGGTTTCTGTTGATTGAGCAGAATATTATTGAGACCCTCTGTGAATGTTTTTGTGTTTCTATGTGTGGATTTTGGTGATGTAGGTTTAGTGGGACTATGTGATGAGTGTGATGTGGTGCAAGTGTTTACCTTCTCCTCTTGACTGCCAATTTCAGTCTTGGTTAGAGAGAGCTTTACCTCCAGTTTGGCTAGATAAGTACATCTCTCACAAGTTGTTATATTGGGTGGTAGGAGGAGTGGGTTGTCTGTGTACATGAGGCAATTGCTACATTGCCTCAAGGTGCCCAGATTCATCAGATAGACAAGAGATAACACTGGGAGCTGACCCTTGGACATGCCTGAATAAAAAACTACTTTCCTCTAGACAAGTGATGAAAGTGAGTATAAGAGCTATTTTTCTCTAAGCAAGTGAGGAAAGTAAGTACAAAAACTGTTTTTCTCTAGGTAAAGAAGAAGGTTGAGTGCAGTAGTAATTTGTAGCTTATTTAGTGCTAACAACAAGTTCTGAACAAGTGCTGAGCACGAATAAGCAAATTCAAGTGCTAAAACTAAGAATCTGTACCTGGGTCTTGTGGTAGATAGGCTACCTAGTGCTTACCACTCCCAATGATAAGCTAGAATGCTTCCCTCCAACACAGAAAGGCTTGGGGGGCTCAGAAGTTTACAAACAGTTCTGGATACAGCAAATCTGTATCTGGACAAGACTAGTTACAACATCCATGAAAAGACAAAACAAACAAACACACAATTGGCAACCAAAACCCCTTGTTAATGACATGAATACATCCACGAAACAGTAACTGCACTAACTATAACAACTTACCCTCCACATACCAAACTCCAGTAATGACTTTTCTTTCATGAGCAATGTCATTCAATCTTCCCCACAGAACACCTACTCTATGCTTATATGAACCACCATCCAGAATCTAGTAAATTAACCCCAGCCCTGTCTCCCATGAAACTACAGTAAATCAGAGCTTAAATCCTAATTCACAAAACACTCCACCTTGCTCACAAACCTGAGCCAGCTTACTTAATTCAACCCACTAATCTCCTACCCCTAGTGGCTGCAACCATTCAACCAAAATAATGCCCCTTTACCATAAACGTTCCTTATAACCAGCCCCATGATCCTGGCACAAGCATATAACCCTTCTAACCCCCAGCTGCCATACCTTGGCTGCCAGAACTGACAAACCCTACCACCAGGGTTGCCAGATTTCCGACGAGCCAGATAGGGACAAAAAAAAAAGTCTTTAATGCCGAACATCGTAGTTCTGCATTAAAGACAAGTAGCTCCGTGTTTGGCGATTTTTGATTGGCCCGTCTGCCGGTATATGAATCAATCAAAAAAATTGCAAAACGGAGATACTACTGTTTAATGCAGAACAGTTCTGCATTAAACAGCAGTAGCTCCGTTTTGCAATTTTTTTGATTGGCTCATATACAGGCATATGGGCCAATAAAAAAAAAAAAAAACAAAGCAGTGGCTCGCCAGGATTTTAACTGGCAGAGCGGGACTTTGGATTGGGCTGCTGATCCTCGGACAGTCCTGCTCAAATAGGGATGTCTGGCAACTCTGTCTACCACTATCATATCAACCAAATGAAAACAAACCCCTACCCTCCCCCAAATTCCTCTGCAAAACTGTTGCCTGATAAATTAAAACCAACGTCACAAACCCCCTCCCAAAATATGACCTCACCTTCCAGTGGCATTAAAAATCAATAAAACTCCTATGAGCAATGCAATTTGTCTACCCAAACTCATCCTTAATACACTGCTTACCCTTGACTTTCTCCTTTAAGGCTTCCCTTTCAATGTGTCACCTTTACATCCAATAATGAAACAACCTGAAACAAATGTTAGGAAACCCAAAATCATTTCCTGCTTAAATCATAAAACTTTAGCCTGGACACAGAAATATCTAGTTCCTACATATACCCAACACTCGCATACCTACAATGCCCCTCTAACTTGACCTATTGTTAGCAGTTGACATATACCATCCAACCTCCCATCCATCTGATGCCCACCGAAGGTACCAGCAAAATAATCCACATGTGACTTTCTAAAAACCTTAACCTGGTATGTGACATTACCAGTATCTACTTGAGGGACAAATGTCACCCCAATGATACCACCTTAAGATCAGATATCAGCTTCCTGTCCAACAGAACATGTCACAGACCCTCCATGAACACCATTTAAGCAACTGGATGGGTAAATAAATTTGCCTCAAGGGTTCCACCCATCTGAAGCCAAGGGCTGTACTTTGCTGGCTTGTAAAAGTCCTGGAGCCATTAGCCTAATAACTTCCTATGATCTTATGACTACTGTGACTCTAACCCCTTTGTAGGAATCTCACACTCCTCATAAACAATACTCAGCACAGCTGTACCCTTCCCCCAAAGTAACTCTTCAATTACCCCACACAACCCAAACTGCAGTAACTCTGACATGACTTAATGTACCTGAAGTAGAATTACCTGTGACCTCAATGTGCTCCATTCACCTTGCCTTACCATAACTGAAACAATCCCCTTTTCCATCTATCTTATGTTATCTGATATATGCCCGTGACCAACCCTATTCATCTGCCACAAGGTCTATCCGTAGACACCACACAATGGTAAGCTACTAAGTTATTAACCCTTACTGAAGCAACCCACTTAAACTGACCGACATGCAACTTCAAAAATGCATAACTCCACGAAAGGAACATTTGAAATGATAAGCGCGCCTCATCTATCTATCTATCTATCTATCTATCTATCTATCTATCTATCTATCTATCTCTCTCTCTATCTGTCTATCTGTCTGTCTGTCTATCTATCTATCTATCTATCTATCTATCTATCTATCTATCTATCTATCCCTTTACTAAGCTGTAAAAATGACTATAAATTCACCCCAGGATTCCACCCATGTCCCTTGATGGACAGAAGGAACCATATGCAGAAATAAGAACTTGGACTTGGCTAACCTACAAGCAACTCTAAAACCATTAACCTCTTAGTTTCCTATACTCCTATGACTGTTGTGATTCTGCCTCATCTGCAACACCAAACCCCCCATATACAGCCCCAGCCCTGCATTACCTAGTCACAAACATACTACCCTCTGCACAATTCCAACTAACAAAATCCATACAAGAATCCATTACCTTTCAAAGTCATATCAGGAGGGCACTGACCACTGCTCACTCAGCACACCCATCTCTGACAGCGTTGTACACCACACAAGCAACTGGGATTCCATTGAAACAGCTTCCATCACCTTTGGAATCCCCATCCTTCACGTCACCAACTGATGCCCACTCCAATTCCATACCTCCACAATCTGAAAAGAAAAACAAATTAATCACCTTGCCTTTACAAACTGAACATGTCTATGGCAGACGTTATCACTATGACCCCCCCTTAATATCTCCATAAATTATCTTACAGATATGAAAACTTTGAATGGAGTTAAAAAAAAAGGGCATAAATGAACTAAATTCCATCCCTTCTGCAACCCTCAGGGCAGAAATGGCCATGCACTGCAAAATAGCAACAAAATACGTGCCTGTGACCCCCCCCCCCCCCAATTTCACCAAGGCAAACTTATAAACAATGCTATAAGTAACAGCTAGCCAACAACATAATATAGGCACAATTTCTAAGCTATTGTTTTTTACTACTTTAAGAAGCCAACCAATAACCGGTGTTACATCAGCGTAAATTCCCACTAATGCTATTACCAACTCCTGCCTTCCTTACAGAGCTCCGCCCTATAAACAATATGCCAATGTATGCCAGATAACAATTACATGAAAATGGATATAATTATAGGGCTACCCAAACCCATGGGGTTGCACATACCTCATAACCTCCTGGAGCAAGGTCAACCTATTAAACAGGGGACAAACCCTTAAATACTGCTCTAACCAATGCAACCAGGTATGCACACCAAATACACCTTTTGCCACTGTCAGTCTGCCCCATCCAACATGTGAATACAGCAGGGAACTGTCTGACATGGTGCTCCTACTGCCCCCATCATGACAACCATGGCAGCTGAATCATAAGCATAACCAAACATATGTAATTCAGTTTATGCACTGACATTACTGCAGAAAAGTCACACATTTTCCACAAATGAAACACTGAAAGGCCCTGTCAGAACTGCTTTGCTTCACAGATCAAGAAAATGACATAGCACCATGCTGCTTTATGTTTCAGCTAGACTGTAACTTACACGAAAGATGTGTTAAATACCATAAGCACCTATAAGCCCCCATAATGAAACCTCATGTAAATATAACACTAAACGTATAGACCAGGGGGATGATGGTACAACTGTTTATGACAAATGCTAGGTATGCTTCCTTTAACTCCATATATATTTTCAAGCAAATTACGTAATGGGGTACATTCAAATACGTTTGCTTTTCTTCTGCAAATTTTTTTTCTTAAACAGTTTGTTCTTCCACACTCTAGATCAAAATTGCACTCCATAATAACCAGCCTGCCCAGCAACTGAGGACAATGTACTTTGAAACAAGTCAGCAATACACTGTTTTGAAATTGAGCCTAAAACATTTTATATCTCTCATCTTCAATCCTTTTGGCTCTCTAGAACTCATTTCTCTCTCTCCTCCTCCTAATTTTTTGTGCATCTCTGGCTGCTGCTGCTTTTGGAAAATTTCCTGGAAAACAAACACAATAACTAATCTAGTCCAGCTGGGAGCGTTCTTCATAGCTGGCCATAAAGTTTCATTAGAGCTCCAGTGCACTAGGTTCATGCAAGGACATTCAATTGTCTGGTTTAGGTTTCCTCCTTTTCGCCCTTTAAAGCAATGGAAACCTGCTGAGTCTTCCAGTAGTAATCAGACTGTAGTCCTGATGTCTGCCAAGACTTTTGTATGATTGTGCATTTCATAACTCTTCTTACTGATAATTACTAGTGGTGGGAGAGGCAGGGAATAGGGACAGCTTAGCTGAAAACCCTCCATGGATTTGTGCAGCCACAAGCATGGCAATGATTCCATGCTCATTAACCCAGCACAGCACACATGCAGAGGCAACCATGCTTAACATCTCCCTGGGTCCATGAAAAGCTATTTGCGGCTTCCGGTATTTAAATTGCCTGCCTTAGAACCCCACCATTGATGATCGCAAAATTCAACCAGAACCGAAACAGGGCTGCGATTATTTGGAGCCTCAATTAGAAGATGACACAGAGGTAGCACCTAAAGACTGCTTTTAACCTCATAACAGCTTATAGGGTGGGAGGGGACCACAGCCATGCCTAACTTTTTTTTTCTAACTGTGAAGTGAAGGGGAATGGACCTCCTACACCGTTTCAACTGGACTGTGAACTCTACCTTCTAAAATACTCGTCATCTGCAGAAAAGCTGTACCATTAATACCGCCACTCTCCACTGATGGTTAGTGCAACACTACACTTATGCAGTAGGATCCAGTACTCTACTTCACTTGAGCCAATGAAAAGTCATGCATAGCATCAGCTGAGGAAAGTACCTCAGAAAATGGTTGTGGCAGAAAAAGCTAGTGGGATGAATACCTCGCTTAAACAATTAAAGAAAATCAAACAATGATCTCCACCTCAGGTATTATTAAGCATTTTGCCTACTAAAATGTCATTATTATGCCATCTTTACTTAAAGGCTTCACCATACTGACAACAAGGCCCACTGTAAAAACTTACCTGCATGCGTTTCTTTAAGTATACAATATGAAAAATTCCACATATGGAATATTCTATAAAATCTCTACCGGTTCAACTTCAATTAAGTATTCATTGCTTACTCACCTCTACATACATTCATCACAGCCTCGAACAGTGCTACTTGCATTCAAAAGAAATGTATCACACTGAACAACTCAAGTAAAAAAAAAAAATTTACACCCAATTTCACCCACCTCTTCCAGACCCACAACTATTAATCCACAACCTACACCAGTACCTACAAGTTGTCTTGGACATAAACCTGCCTTGTGGCAAGTTCACACCAAAATTTGATTCCTTCCCAGTTACACTTGCCTAAGCTCCTTCAGTCTCGCCCTACCATTACCTCATTTCCTCCCAACCTCCCTTCACCCCTCAACCTCTTAATTCCTGTTAAAATATTTATCTAGCCCCGCTGAAGATGTCCCAGAACAAATTAGTCTGTTCCAAACTTCATTTTCCGTATACTTCTCAATTGTTAGCATTCCATAACTTAACCAATATCATGCAAGACTATATCAATTATAGCTACTGATTTGGATATGATTTGGAAAAAAAACACAGAAAGTTTAAATTTAATTATCTATTTTCACACTTTATGTAAAAGATGACAGCAAAATTAAAGTTTTCAGATGTTCCTATATCACATATATTTGGAGTTTATGGCTAAGTCTTTAATTTTATGTCATTTCTAATGCATTGTTTTTTATCATCAGACCATAGTGCCATACGTAAATATTTATTTTTTCCACTCCTTGTATAACTTTTCCTTCATATGACCAAATACTATTCGAGTCCACACAGCTAAAACTTCTAATATATATACTAATTTAACATTCTATCACAGCATCACTTCTTATATTAACTAATACAATCTTTCTCCAGTATCCCAATAGTCAATGTTCATGCTTTATCATCTTCTCTTTTTCTACCCAGCATTCCACAGTTGTCTACTGCCTAAGACACTCTAATCTAGTCTGATCCTTTTTCCTTCTACATTAAGGTTAGGCCTAACATATACTTATCCACCCTCTCTTCCACCTTCCCCCTTATTATCGTTCGACTTCTTAATTCATAAGGGATTTGTTCTGTTTACTCTACTTTTCACAGAAACATTTGCAACCATAAAAAGAGCAGCTCTTAATATGTATAGAGTATGGAATTTGTCAGATCCAATATATTTAGCAAAATCTTACATATAAAAAAGGATCTTATTCCTAGCTCTTTTGAAGTTCCCTGGTTAAAATCTGCCTCTGGCATTTTTTTGAAGCCATATTGCTCAGACACAGCTCCACGTGGTCCTGTTGAGTCTTCCTGGCTACAGAGAACTGAAAAAAGCGACTGCTTTCCTGATTAAGTATCCTGCTGTTTTTTATATTTGTTTTACCTTCTACTGCTTACCTAGAGCAAGCTTTAACTGTTTTCATAGTTATTTACTGCATTTTTTATTATCTGCACTTAAAAGTACATTTTAGTCGAAATTAGTCTAATTCAAGTCGAAAAACATTTGTTTGCTGTTTAATTTAATTGTTTGGCTGCCCACTAAAGTGTGCTAGCCTGTACTATTGACTTATTGCCTTTTCTGCATTTCTGTGTGTTTCTCTTTAAAAACAAAAAAACAAAAAATATTCCTTGTTTTCCTGCCTCTCCTAAACTAGTTAGACCAGTTTACAGGCCTTGCTGTATCCTGGGCTGTGTTGTAGTTCCTGTGTTGTCCATTGCCTTACTTGGATAGAAGGAAGTTTCTTAGCTCACCAGTGGGAGTGGGGAGCCTTGAATAGCCTACCTGTCCTTGAGAGAAGTGACCTCAGCACAAGAAACTGTAGTGATTGGTCATTTGGGACCATTTCTAGCTCTTTTGAAGTTCCCTGGTTAAAATCTTCCTCTGACATTTTTTTGAAGCCATATTGCTCAGATACAGCTCCACGTGGTCCTGTTGAGTCTTCCTGGCTACAGAGAACTGAAAAAAGCGACTGCTTTCCTGATTAAGTATCCTGCTGTTTTTTTATATTTGTTTTACCTTCTACTGCTTACCTAGAGCAAGCTTTAACTGTTTTCATAGTTATTTACTGCATTTTTTATTATCTGCACTTAAAAGTACATTTTAGTCTAAATTAGTCTAATTCAAGTCGAAAAGTGTTTGTTTGCTGTTTAATTTAATTGTTTGGCTGCCCACTAAAGTGTGCTAGCCTGTACTACTGACTTATTGCCTTTTCTGCATTTAGCGCGGAGTTGCCAGTAGAGCACCATCGGGCAGCGCCGGTTAAACAAGGTTAAACTATTTCTGGCTCCGTAAAGTCTGCTCTTCATTTTTCCCTTAGAACTGCTCTACTTGTAATCTAAACAGTCTATTCTCTATCTGTAAAGCTCAGCACTTGTTCCTAAAGCATTTTTTTAGTCAGGTAAAGCACTTCTATATTATACAAAGTACTTCACTAGCTTAAAACCCCCTTGAGTACCCACTTCCCTATAGGTCCTTTCTGACTCAAGTTACACAGCAAACTTTTTCATTTCTTCTAGCATGTCAAAGGGTCAGTTGCTAGCGTCCTCTCCTGCTCAGCTGGTGAATCTGGGAATATTGAGGCAATGTTACAATTGCCTCATGTACACAGACAACCCTCTCCTCCTCCCACAAAACACAAATACATGCGAGAGATGCAACTATATAGCCAAACTGGAGGCTGAGCTCTCTCAACTCAGGACTGGCAAAACCAGACAGGAGGAGAAGGTAACCACACACACCATAAACCCAGTCTCACATAGAACTATCACAACTACAAATCAAACACATAAACACACAAAGACATACTCGAAGGCACTGATCAAAAATCTACCAAAACAGCAGAGGCCTCCAAAGCAGACACCTAAACAACTGCCACCTCATGACATAACACAAGCAACACATAGATCACAAAGTCAGTGTGCAAATCAGTCACAGCCCTTAAGGCCAAACACAATGCCAGACACACTTGTCATAGGTGACTCCATAGTCAGACACACTGACGTCCCACTCACCAGACTAAACAAGGAGAGGGTCACAGTGAGCTGCCTGTCGGGCGCTAGAATCCGCCACATAACACAAGCACTCAGGTCACTCCACAGCAAGTACAAGTATGACTCAGTCATTGTCCATGCCGGTGTGAATGATGAGATGTACCTCCCTGGACTACATGAAAAGAGACATAAAGGAGCTCTCAGATTATGTACCCCAGGCTGGTATGACCCTGACCCTGAGCAGTATCCTACCTTCATCAAGAATGATGCCACAATACAGAGACAAAATGATCAGTTTTAATAATTGGCTTAATTTCTGGTGTCATTCTAAGGGGATCCAATGTCTGTCTGCCTGGAATGACATGCTTGACAAGCCACGCTGCTTCGCAAGGGAACGGCTTGCACCTGTCACCCCTGGATTTCCGGATATTGGCAAAGGCTCTTGCCACCCCCATAGTGCCTTTTTTAGACAAGGCTCAAATTCTAAACCCAATGCCCTAGAAAACAACAATGGAAAAAAACTAAGGGTAATGCTGCTCAATGCCAGAAGTCTAAATCTCAAGATGCACGCCCTCGAAGCCCTCCTCAGTATGGAGAACATCGATATCTGTGCTGTGACTGAAACCCGGTTCAAGGCTCCTGAGAGCACCCCAGCACTATCAGGTTTTACCTCATATCATGCGTTCCGGCCTCAAAACCCGAACCGTACCACAAAAGGAGGGGGTGTATCCATATTCATTAAGGATACCCACACCTCCAGGCTGGTGGCAACTCACGAAGCATCAGAGACTATTCAGGTGCAATTAACCATAGGCAAAACTGCTCTACAGTTTGTAGCATGTTACAGGCCACCCTTTCAAACTCAGGAACCCCACACAGCCTTCCTGAAGACACTGGAGAGTATAAATGTCTCTCCAAACACCATCATATTGGGTGACTTCAACTACCCAAACATAGACTGGGAACATTACTCAAGCCCATAATACCCTAGCCCAAAGGTTCCTGGAGTTCATAAACTCAAATGCTATGGAACAACTTGTCACCATTCCTACAAGAGGTGAAAATATACTAGACCTGATCATCACAAACATGGGGACAAAATGCTCCACACCGGAAGTATATCCCTCATTGGTGAGATCAGACCATAAACTAATCTCACTGGAGATCCACATCCCGCCCCCACCCCAACAAAAAAGACCACAGTGAAGAACTTCTCAAAAGCCAACTTCACACTTCTTAAGACTGGTGTGGTATCCTTCAAGGCCCCTGAGCCATTGGAAACCACAACCCACGCTGCTGAATCCCTTACAAATGCTTTCTACGAGCACCTCCAGGATTGCATGGATCAAGCAATCCCAAATAAAATCAAGACCCTTTCCACCAAAGACAAGCGCCCGATCTGGTGGACCCCAGCCATAAACAAACTTTACAACAAGAGGAGAAAGCTACTACAAGATAGAGCAAAATCCCTAAACGGGAAAACATCTCTGATCAATACTAGTAAAAAACTACGATCACTCATAAAATCATCCAAGGCCAACTTTGAGAGAAAAATCGCCAAGGACTCAAAAGACAATCATAAGGCCTTCTTTAGCTATGTTAGAAATCTGGGTGGAAACTCCCAGATATGCTCAGAATTAGTCCAAAATGATACAAAAATTACTGAACCAACAGACATTGCAAACATACTGGCAGACAGGTTCAGTGAAAATTTCTCCCCTCCCTCCCCCCAAAAGGAGAAATATCTATCCCAGCAGAGTGTAGCCTCCCAATCATCTCAAATTCCCAGGTGAGAGCTGCTCTCTCTAAAGCTAAAAACACAGCATCAATGGGACCGGATGGTGTCCCCGGCTGTGTGCTACACGAACTCAATGAGGAACTAAACCCACACACAAGGCTGCTGTTTAATCTTAGCCTTACCACAGGATACGTACCCAAAGAGTGGCGTACGGCAACTGTGGTCCCACTCCACAAAGGCGGTGCTTCTACGGACCCTGGTAATTACCGCCCCATAAGCTTAACAAGCCAGGTCTGCAAAGCTATGGAGAGGATCGTAATGGAACTCATAAATAAAGACATAGGGGACCTACAGACATTGGATCCTACCCAATTCGGCTTTGTCAAGGGCAGATCATGCCTAGTGAACTTGGTCGACTTTTTTGAAACAGTCACCAAGGCCATTGATGAGGGTAAGGCAGTTCACACAGCCTACCTTGACCTTGCAAAAGCTTTCGACACAATACCCCACTCGGGTATCATAGAAAAGCTCACCAGCTTAAATGTAAACCCATATGTCACAAGATGGGTTGCAAACTGGCTCAAGGACAGAACCCACAGGGTTAGAGTTGCTGGTGCCATGTCAGACTCCAAGCCGGTCATAAGCGGTGTCCCACAGGGCTCAGTCCTGGGCCCCCTCTTGTTCGGCATCTACTTTTCAGAAGTGCAGGCAAACATAAGAGGATTGCGGCTGACAAAGTTTGCATATGACTACAAACTGGGCGCCATAGTTGAAAATCCATCAGATACAGGTATCCTTCAGAGAGGTCTCATAGAAACGGATAACTGGTGCCAGAGCCATGGCCTTAAGCTAAACACCAAAAAATGTATAGTCATACCCTTTGGTAAAAACAAGGTAACCCCAAGTTACCACATAGGTGGCAATCCATTAAGCACAGAAGAGGTTATCAGGGACCTGGGGACCCAAGTTGACAGTAACCTTTCTTCTGACACTCACACTGCCAAAGTGGTTAGGAGGACCTTCTACATTGCCCACCTGATTATGAAGGGATTCACATCCAGATCAAGGGAGGTCATTGTTCCCCTGTACTCTTCACTTATCAGACCAATGATTGAGTACAATGCCCCATTCGGAATGTATCTTACCCGACACCTGCAGCAATTGGAAAGACCCCAAAAGTTCCTCACCAAAAGGATAAAGGGGCTCAAAAATATGTCATATGCTGCCCGACTGAAGAAACTCCACCTCTATTCAGTCGCATACCGTCTGCTCAGAGGTGACCTGTGCCTGACATACAAGGCCATGTCCAACCCGGAATTAATGGACATGCTCCACCTCAAAAAATCCAAATCCACCAGAGCCACAAGAGCAAGAGACTTAAACCTCAACACGGATATAAATAGGACGTGCTGGAGGGACAGATTCATCACTCAGAGACTCCCTATGCTGTGGAACAGAATCCCGGTCCATGTGAGACAGAGCACCTCGCTGGCTCTGTTCAAGTGGAATCTTGACCGGTGGATGGGAGATCGCAGGTTTACCCCGGGGATCATCTCTGTATCACTGCTGGACAGAGGCACGACAAACTAATGGGTATAGTATTCTTCAACCTAAGGGGTGGTGAAAGCCACACAACTCTGGCTAGGCTTATAAATGCCCTAGGGCAGATAGCCTAGTATGAACCTATGAACCTATGAACTACTAATGTGCCTCCTCAGCATATTAGCATTCTTTGCCAGCTACCATACCTCCTAAATAAATATAATTAATAGTCCTACAATCTCATACTTGCTACATTAAGAGTTACCAAGTCTATTAGTCATAACAGCACCAACGCTGTACCAGTAAACCTTCTTAGATTTTTTTCAGCTATCAGTATCTTAAATCTAAATATGCTGCCATATGAAATCCAATAAAACTACAGCACACATGTATTTCACTATATACTTTCTTTCATAACATCAGTGGAGACATTCACCCAAATCCTGGCCCTACACAACTGCAAACCCCCCACACTAACAGCATGTGTTAAATGAACCATTCCCTTTTCCTCTCCCAGCCACAATCCCAGCTTACTCTTCCAAAATACCAATCTTAGAAGTGTATGCAATAAAATCCAAGACATGAAGGACAATTAAATTATCCCTCATGGTTCAGTAAAATTAGGCTTGATAGGAAAAATAAGTGGGCAGGAGGCATAGACATCCTCAAGAATTCCCTAAAGATAACCACATACGCACAGGAGATACAACAGTTTAATAATGAAGAACTCCTTGTATCACAACTCAAAATCAATAACAGGAAAGTGCTTGTTTAACAGTCATATATATCTCACTAGGTAAAAACATTATCACTTTGGAAAATATCGTATAATGGATATACTGCCATACACAACACAAAACAATAATATTAGGGGACCTATATATAGAGTGGCAGATTATCAATAAAAAAAAAAAAATACATCGTATTCCATAATTCTGTATGGCTTTACATAGTTAATTGCATCAGTTACTAGAGTTCACAAAAGTACTGGTAGGTAATTGACTTTAGACGACATTCTTATGAACAGGCCCAATGAAATTAGGGAAGCCAGTAGCCTTTTAGACAGCCTAAGTGACCATCAACCTATTTACACTCTCAGAAGTTACAATATCTAGGATAAACATATAATTTACAACCAAGTTCGTAACTCAAAAAATTTTGACAAACACACTTTTATCATCTCCTGAAGAGACTGTGAATGGATAATACTAAACTATATTTCCGTAGACTCTGCTGTCTCACATTTCAATGTCAACTTCAAATCCAATCCTGCGCCATGGCTAACAACTAACTAAGAAATTAAATCTACAGCATGACAAAGCCTGAAAAGAGTGGTTCAAAAACAGAACAACTTTTCAGGCAACTAAAGAATAGTACAAAATACCAAATAAAACATGAGAAGCAATCATATTATCACATCCTCCAAAATAAACATCAAATAACCCATCTGGAAATCCATAAAACAAACTTTTACTTCCAAATGAAATTATCACCCCTACCCCTATATCCAACAAAAATACAGATTCAATTCCCACACAGTTTAATAACTATTTTATACAGACTACATTGTCCCTCACAAACATCTGCTCAATATCCTCAGCTAGATAACTTCAGCCCAGTACCTACCTCCACCATTAAAAATCTCTTTTAAACCAACCACCCTGGTTGCTGATCAGGTCCCGTCAGACCACTTAAAATGGCTACAGATACAACTGCTTTTCTAGTCTTTATACTGATAAAAAGATCTATATCTGAAAAAAATATGTTCTTTTCACTTGGAAAAAAACTATTATCCATTTACACACAGGTGGCACATCTAGAGTATTTAATAACTACAGACCCATTGCAATCCTCTTCGCCCTATAAAACAGCTGAAAAATGTATTTAGACATAACATCTACATTAACTAAATTCGAATAATCTGTTCTTGGAAACACAGCATGGTTTCAGACCCTACCACAGCACAACCATCACCCTCCTTCACTTCAACAACACTATAAGCCAGCAAAAAAACAACAACCTAGTGTTAACTGCATTCCTAGATTTATTAAAAGCATTGAGACTGAATCACACCAAAGTTTACTCAGTAAACTCTCTACTATAGGCATCTCTTAGTCTTCTCTTAAATGGTTCCTTAGTTATCAATTCTGTAGATGTATATTAATTTTGTAAAAATGTTCTTATTGTTGCATAATTGTTCTTCATCTTTGTAAAATGTTTTTTTACTTTCTATTTTTAGTTGTATTTTCATTGTCATGCTTTGTGGAGCTTTTTTCCCCGGGCCTCCACTGAAAATAGGTTCCTGGCCCAGTTGGACTTACCCAGTCGACAAATGTCAAATAAATAAAAATAAATACATCTATCTGGAATGTAACAAGCAGTCATGAGGCAACAGGACCTCTCTTTCTGTCTTCCAGTTACCATAGTTGTCCCTCAAGTATCTGTTCTAGAACCCTTTATTTTTAATGTTTTTATAAACAAGATTCACATTGCCATACACAAGCAAATACAGTACAATATGCAAATGATTTTACATTAATATATACAGCCCACACAATATCCAGACTACAAAAAGTCACCCAAATTTCTCTCTCTTCAATAAAAACCTGGCTGGAATATTCAAGCCTTCTCTTTAATCCAAATAAAACAAACCTTACTCTCTTCAGCCCAAGACATTAACTCCATCAAAAACAATCTTTCTTGGTTACATCAGCAACTAATGCTAAACTTGAGGTAGTACCACAGACTAAACCATTGGGCTTTGTAATATATGACAGTCTTTTATTTGATCAAGATATTCTTCAAACAATTAAAAATCCAAGTTACACAACCAGCAGGTAGAGCAGGATACCAACGAAACGAAAATAATGTAAAAACGCTGATAAACAAAAAGTTTACGCTGGTATTCAATAGCCAAGTATCCAACCACTTAGTGTCATAAAACGTTCATATAAGAAATCCACCACACTTGAAAAGTAATGTGGAAACAGATCCTTTATTCCAAGTAAGCGCTTTCACCCGTAGGCTTCTTCAGACTTTCATACATTACAACAACATTGCAGTTTAAATATCTCATTGTACAACGCTATTGGTTAGTTAATAATTTATGAGAAAGGCTTAAAGCGCTGAAACCATTGATTAAAAACGCACTGTTAATAAATACATAATTTAAGGAATACATTTGTTAAAAAACATTTATTTAAAAAACATTTATTTAAAAAAGTAAGTATGTGTATATGTGCATACATGCCAGCTTTTTGTGAAATTAAGAATGGAATAAATAATATATCAGGTGTACTATATAATATATCAACACCTAATAATAATATAACAAATCCTGTTTATAACCTATACAACAATTCCCATATTGATACATATATATAAATATGAACATTTTCCTTATTCAAGTATCCACTGTAAGATAGACTATTAAAATAAAAACTAATCCGGATAAATTAAAAAACGAGATATTAAGGGAACGACCTAAACCTCAAACTTAAAACTAATGCTTTGGTACATGAAGCCTTCTCCATCTTAAAAACGGTTTCACCTGTACTTTGTCATTTAAACCGGGGTGTTGGTCGGCCCTACATCTAATAATCCATTTCATTTCACTTTCCAACGTGTAATTGATTATATCACCCCCTCTTATATTAATGTCAATCTTTTGAATGACGTTAAATCTGAATGTATGTGTAACGCCCAAATCCATGATGTGTTTAGCTAGGGCATTAAACACTGAACCTTTTCTAATATGATAAACGTGTTCCCTTATGCATTCTTTCAGGGATCGATTAGTTTTTCCAATGTAGAACGCAGGGCATGCCGTACATCTGGCCATATAAACAATGTTCTTACTATCACAGTGGGTGTTGGTGTAAAAATAATATAGTTGTTTTGTAACAGGATGAATAAAATCTGTTGCCTCTTCAATGTACATACATTGATTACATTTCCCACAAGATGTCGTATTGGTATTGCATGTATTTATTCCTTCTATAGTCAAAACATTTTTAGGTCTACATAATAATTTTCTTAGATTGGGTTGGTTCTTAAACACTAGATTGGGACTTGATCCTACAATCTTACTGATTTCATTGTCTAAAAGGAGAATGCCCCAGTGTTTGATCATTATTTGTCTTAAATGAATAGCATCCTTTGTAAAAAACATGGGGGCTCTAAGGTTCCCTGATCCAATTGATGAATCAATATTCGGTACATCTATAGGTTCTGAGAAATAAGGTTTTGCTGTAGTGTTTCTCAAGTTGGTCACTACAGATGTAGTCTGTACAAATGTTTCTTCATTATAACCCCGTTGTACAAATTTGGCCTTTAGGTCATTCAATTCCTTGATATAACCTTCCTCAGTAGGGTTCAATCTTGATGCTCTCATAATTTGGCCTTTTAAGACGTTATTAAAGACATGTTTGGGATGCATACTGTCCCTATGAAGTATGGTATTCCTATGACACAATTTTCTGTGTACAGAGGTGTTGAGCAGTCCATTACTAAGTCAAAAAATATTAACATCTAAAAATGAAATTTCATCTAATGAATAGTTTAAGGTGAACTCTAAAAAGCAAGTTGAAGCATTAATGCTGTCAACAAACTTCATGAGTGTATTAACATCACTCAGCCAAATAAAAAAGAGGTCATCTACGAACCTGCGATACAGACCTACATGATCTTGAAAAAAATTAAGCGTAAAGAGAAAATTCTCTTCCCAATGAGCCATGACCAGGTTGGCGTAGCTATTGGCACAAGAAGTGCCCATAGCCACACCATCTCTTTGAAGGAACACGTCTTCTCGGAACATGAAAATGTTATTCAACAAAACTGTTTCCAAGAGTAGTGTAATCAAGTCAATTTTTTCAGAGGTGTATTCAGAATGAGTTCTGAGGTAGTCCTGTATCCATTGTATCCCCACATCATTGGGGATAACAGTGAATAAACTTACAACATCTAGGGTTACTAGTATATAGCGTGTTTTGTCATCCAATTGTGTGGTGTAGGCATATAGACCAAGTAAAAATTGTTTACTATCTCTTAAAATAATTGTATTAGCATCTACAAGTGGTCTTAGATGAAACTCAGTATATATAGATAAGGGCTCAGTCACCCACACTTGGCCAGCTACAACTGGTCTCATTGGAGGTTTCACCATAGATTTGTGGACCTTAGGAAGTCCTTGTATGATTGGGATAAGTGGATTGGCAATCTTAAAGTAATTATATAACTCTTTAGTGATGATAAAAGATAATAAATGGTCATCCAGCATGTCATAAGTCTGAAATACTTTCTCCATGACCATCATCATATCTATTTTCAAATAAAAAACTGTATTGTTCAAAAGTTGCTGCATGCTTATATCATAATCTAATGCATCCATAAGTACAATGGGTCCTCCTTTATCGACAGGCCTAATAACCAGTGTATTGTCATTTCTTAAATCTATTAAAGCTTGTCTATGTTTATAGCTCAAGTTGTGTTTGTATTTAACATCATGACTTTCCTCAAAATAACTATAAATATCATTTTCTATCATTCTAGAAAAGACATCTAGTAAAGGATGTAATTGTGGGATATACACACTATTAGGGCAAAATTGTGGGCCATTATTCAACATATTTGAATTACCAAAGTCGAGTTTGAGTTGAATGTTCCTTATATACATTTTAGTATCAATAATCAAATCCACTACATTACTTCTCTTCATAGGGATAAAACTCAGCCCTTTATTCAGGACTTGTTCTTCATAGAGCGTCAAAGCTTTCTTTGATAAATTGACTATTAACGAGTTGTTCTTTCCCACATTTTCTTTAGTGTGGGTCCCTGCTCTTCCCCACCCGACCCCTTCCTTTTCTGTCTGCCCCTGCTCATAGATCTTGTCCTGCCTGTAAACTGTTTCTGAGCTATGGGGAAAGGGGTTTGTGTGACCTCATGGGAATTTGAAGGTAACTGAATAGTCTCATTGTGAGGTGTCTTGCATCTAACAACTGCTTCCACGTGTGTAGGAGCATCAGCTGTATCACGAGCAAAATTATTAGGTTGGGTTACAGGTATTCCTTTTTCTTTATTAGCTCGAGAGTCATTCAAGTTATCATCAGCAACATCATTAAACACAATCTCAGTATAAGAAACATTTCTCCTGGTGGATCTATCCATACTCATAGAACTCATGGCACTAGTACTCTGAGTGCCATTTTCAATGTTCAAACCATTTGTATTAACAGGTACATTACTGTCATTATTAATATCATTCACAATTTCAACTGCAGCATTTCTTCGATTATTAGTGTTATTAGTAGTATTAATATTGGTAACATATTGTCTTGGCCAGGTGAACACATTAGAACTTTTAAAGTCTCTTATATCTCTCATGATTTTGTGCTTTTTTTGTTCTAATAGGCGCCTTTCAAATAACAACACATTATCCAAAACTTTTTCTAACTTTAAATCAATATTGCCACCTGCATACTTCTTCTTAATTGTATCAAACATTTTGTTAACATTTGTTCTCAATAAATCTTCTTCCGGTGTATGGAAATTAATTAAAAGTCTCATGTAATTGTAACTTAGCTCAATATTGAGCTGTTGTCATTTGAACAATAGGTCTGGGAATCGGTTACCTGATGTGGGCATCTTCAAAACGCGGAGCACACGCGGAATAATTTTCTTGGCCAAGCACGCCTCAAAATATTGGCGTTGAAGTTGTAGCCTTTTAAGTTTTATAGTCTCCGTTTCAAGTTCTTGTAAATCTTCTATTAGACCCAAACAGTTATCGTCGCTATTAACACCATCTCCGACACCGAAACTCGGTTCATATTCAAGTAGCAAGTTCTCTCTGCCAGTTACACAAGCTTGGAACCTCTCGGTCCTCTGATTGGTCACATTCAACGTCGATGGTACGTAAGGTAAGGTAGCTCAATATTTGATATTGCATTCTCGGCCATCCCTTCAAGCTGGAAGTACGATAAAACCACAAAATTAAAAATCCAAGTTACACAACCAGCAGGTAGAGCAGGATACCAACGAAATGAAAATAATGTAAAAACGCTGATAAACAAAAAGTTTACTCTGGTATTCAATAGCCAAGTATCCAACCACTTAGTGTCATAAAACGTTCATATAAGAAATCCACCACACTTGAAAAGTAATGTGGAAACAGATCCTTTATTCCAAGTAAGCGCTTTCACCCGTAGGCTTCTTCAGACGTTCATACATTACAACAACATTGCAGTTTAAATATCTTATTATACAACGCTATCGGTTAGTTAATAATCTATGAGAAAGGCTTAAAGCGCTAATAGAGAGCCCCCATGTTCTTTACAAAGGATGCCATCCACTTACGACAAATAATGACTAAACATTGGGGCATTCTTCTCTTAGATAGTGAAATTAGTAAGATTGTAGGTCCAAGCCCGAATCTAGTGTTTAAGAACCAACCCAATTTAAGAAAATTATTATGCAGACCTAAAAATGCTTTGACCATAGAAGGAACAAATACACGCAATATCAATATAACATCTTGTGGGAAATGTAATCAATGTATGTACATTGAAGAGGCAACAGATTTTATTCATCCTGTTACAAAACAACTATATCATTTTCACACCAACACCAACTGTGATAGTAAGAACATTGTTTATATGGCCAGATGTACGGTATGCCCTGCGTTCTACATTGGAAAAACGAATCAATCCTTGAAAGAACGCATAAGGGAACACATATATCATATTAGAAAAGGTTCAGTGTTTAATGCCCTAGCTAAACACATCATGGATTTGGGTGTTACACATACATTCAGATTTAACATCATTCAAAAGATTGACATTAATATAAGAGGGGGTGATATAATCAATTACACGTTGGAAAGTGAAATGAAATGGATTATTAGATGTAGGGCCGACCAATACCCCGGTTTAAATGACAAAGTACAGGTGAAACCGTTTTGAAGATGGAGAAGGCTTCATGTACCAAAGCATTAGTTTTAAGTTTGAGGTTTAGGTCGTTCCCTTAATATCTCGTTTTTTAATTTATCCGGATTAGTTTTTATTTAATAGTCTATCTTACAGTGGATACTTGAATAAGGAAAATGTTCATATTTATATATATGTATCAATATGGGAATTGTTGTATAGGTTATAAACAGGATTTGTTTATTATTATTAGGCGTTGATATATTATATAGTACACCTGATATATTATTTATTTCATTATTAATTTCACAAAAAGCTGGCATGTATGCACATATACACATACTTACTTTTTTAAATAAATGTTTTTTAAATAAATGTTTTTTTAAACAATGTATTTCTTAAACTATGTACTTATTAATAGTGCGTTTTTAATTAATGGGTTTAGCGCTTTAAGCCTTTCTCATAGATTATTGACTAACCAATAGCGTTGTACAAAGGGATATTTAAATTGCAATGTTGTTGTAATGTATGAAAGTCTGAAGAAGCCTACGGGTGAAAGCGCTTACTAGGAATAAAGGATCTGTTTCCACATTACTTTTCAAGTGTGGTGGATTTCTTATATGAACGTTTTATGACACTAAGTGGTTGGATACTTGGCTATTGAATACCAGCGTAAACTTTTTGTTTATAAACAATTAAAAAGACAAACCAGAAATTTGGTTCCCTTTACAGGGCAAAACAGTACCTTACAGACTCAGCAAAAAAAAAAAAAAAACAATAACCTCATCCTATTTGCTTCTAACCCTCTATGTCTCACATTTAGATGCAAACCTAAGCTCTACACTAAAATCCACACTAGCTTTCAGTTACAACAAAATAGCTAATATCTGCATACAGATCTTACCACTGCCAACATTAAAGCAGCTAAATTGGCTAGAGCTTGTCAATTACATAACATGCTATCAGATAGCTATGGCATACAAACTGATATCATTTACTGAACAATGCTCTACATTAAAAACATTACTGCCCTGCACCCCCACAAGTGACCTCTGTTTTGGTGATACATTTCTACCCAGCACTACTAAAGCAAATAATTCATCATGGGATCTCACTATATTCCTTTTACTTCTCCAAGCTCTATAACATCATTCTTACACAAGTAAAAATGATTAGCAGACTTCCAGGCAATAAAATCAAGCTCAAACAATACCTTAGCCAGTCCTGTTCCTGCTCATGTTCATCACCTTGTTGAGACCTCTAGTGAAAGCACAAACCTCTTATTGCTAACTTCCTTGCTCTCTTCTAGCTGAATCATTATACTCCAAACAACGTTCCCTCCTGCAATTCAGTTAATGCATCCCTTTTCACTGGTCTATATTAGTTCACCAAAAAGTAACTTCAACAAATGGCCATTCATCAAACATGAATCAGCAAATGGCCATTGAAGGAACCTTCACATCAGCAAATATTTTTCACAGGTCAGCGAGTTATATGGCCAGCATTAGCTAATATGCTGTTTTCCCCACTGTAGTGCAATCTTGGAGTTGGTATATATAAAGGGGGAGTGTGGGGTGTAGCCCCCCACCTCGGTGGTTTTGATATACTGTGGTGTGTGTGACGGTCAGGATGTTGGCCACGTAACTCACTGTCCTATAAAAATTTTTGCTGATGTGAATTTTCAATGGACGGCCATTTGTTGATTTCTATTGTTGATTTCTATTTGATGAATGGCTGCGCAAGTTAGTTTTTGACGAACTAATATAGACTCACTTTTCACCCACCCTTAAACAACACTTCTCATATTTCTCTTTTTGTAACTGCCCTCATTCAATGCTTTACCACTTTTGTATAGCTCCTGTACACCTATGTTATAAACATTTTAGGTAAACAAGTTTGTAAAAGACAGCCTAAATAGAACTAATCCTATACCATGCTCTCTCAGTCAGGTGATATTACCACTATCTTCCTTTACAATACCAGTATCTTTCATATTCCTATATAGTTTTATAAATTACTTCAATATATCTTTTGAATACTTTACAAACCTATACAGTATTACAATCTCCCTTTCCTCAAAATGTTATAACTAACTTCATAACATATCTTAAACCCCTCGAAAAAATGTCTTTACTGAAATTAAATAACACTAAACGTCTTTACAATAATGTGTCCCTCCTGCAGAATCAATCCATTTACTTCTGCATGATATTACAGCTGGAATAACTATATAGACTTATAATTGTTGATGCAAATACTTTACTGTATATATCTGTCTTGTAATTATGTTTGTTGTTTCATGAGAAATGTAATTGCTGTCTTTTTGAGAACTGTCTGAAATTAACTTGTTAATATAAATGTATTCTGGTGGAGCTTTTCTCCCTGGGCCTCTACAGAAAATAGGATCTGCCCAGTCAGACATTCTAGGTCAACAAAAACAAACAAATAAATAAATAAATAAATGAGGACATTAGAGCTGAAACCAAAGTAGCAACAGAAGACAATCAGGTAAAGCAGATTTTTGATAGACTAGGAAGAACGCAGATAAGAACATCTAGCAAAGAGGTTGCTTGACTGCATTAGAGAAGGCTTGTGAGAGTTGGGCATAACTGTTGAAGGAAGTAGGTGAAGGAAATGACTAGAGTGGTATAACATAAATGATGAAGAGGGGTTTAAAAAAAAAGAAAAAATAAAGCACAGTAAAACCATAAAGATTATTCCCCCTTTCCAGTAGACTTCAAGATAATTCTGTATGATATGCCTTCTTATAATTCAGCTTGATAAGGAAACATATCCAGCTTGAATATCATTATGGAAAATTAATTTATCAATAATAAGTAATTACTAGGCTCAAGACTCCTTATTAATCCTTCCCAAAGGTTAGAATCAGACTCTCTACTTTGCATCTGTAAGGTAAACACATTAACTATTTTGCCATCTCCCAGCCCTGACATATTTATTCCTAGCTGCTATTACTGACAGGCCTTGATTTAGCCATCTATGGACAATAATCAGTAGACTTTTAACAGCGTTTTTCTTTCTTCGTAGGTAAAGAATGGTACCTTCGGCACACTTGTTCTAGTTTCACATTGCTAGATGTGCTGCTGCATGCTTGGGGCTCACCAAAAGGTATCTCTTCAAGTCAGATTGCTGTTATTGTGTATAATAACTAATATCTCGTGTCCCTAAAAATGCAAAGGATGACAAGCTACAGACATTTTCAAACTGAATAGACAGAAACACTTTACTTAATGAAGAATCTGTTAACCAATACAATTAACAGTTAAACACATGTGAGGTAATAAACTGCAAGTGAAACTGAAACTAATCTTTTTGAACAAAATGATTACTAGAAAAATGTATAATTACATGGCTGTTATATAGCTATACATAATAATAACAGGTTAAAAAGACTGGAATTATATATCTGTGCTTATTACCTACCTAAAGGTAATCTATGCTTGGTATTTAAAGTATTTAAGTATGAGATGCTACAAATAATGCTGGGATTAGATTTATTATTCCCAATAACTGAACTAAGACATCTGTCTAATGATGGTACATCCATATAATTTTACCACAAAAGTTCCAAGTTTACGGCATAATCTACCAAATATCGTAAAATACAGAAACAAAATACTCACTATTCATATTTGTGTTGTTAAAAAAATATATATTTACACTTTAAGGCAATCAGTGCTTCTAGGCAATCTTAAGGCTGAATGCTGTTTTTAGTGAACTTATGATCTTAGGAACATATTTTTTTTAACTGTGACAAATACTGGACAGAACTAGAATAGTTGACTTGCAAGTGCAAAGAATAAAGCACTATATATATATATATATATATATATATATATATATATATATATAGTAATTCTGAAACAGTCTGACAGTTGTATTTTAATGAGTTTGTTTGCCTGCCCTTGGCTTGTAAACTCATTGCAGAATTTCTAATTGCTTTTAAGATCTGTTAGCTTCCTGAACTTGATAAGACTCGCAGGTCCCGTTTCACACGTATTTCACACATTTCTTATTGTAGGCATAATTGCTAAGTTCCCAGCAGAAGGAAGTTATAATATTTAGCTAAAAATTTTACACTTTTTTTGCTTTCACAGAATAGTTCACATGTTCATGCATAATCCTGCCACTAAATAAATGCATTGTGAAGACTAAATCACATCGTTATAATTTATCAAGCTAAAATGAAGCTCACATATCTGTTATATCAGGATTCAAATAACTGATTAGTATGATAAAATATTAAGATAATGGTATTTGCAAAAATAGTAAAAAGATATGCAAACAGTAGAAAGTCCTGATGGACTCCAGCATCAAAAGGCCTAAGAGTAGACATGCAACTATTCCATCTTACAGCTAGTCAAGAGCTGCATACGCTTTCATTGGCTCAAACTATCAAATCCGATAAAGAACTCTAGGAATATTGCACCAACAATGTTATGGCAGTTTACCTGGAGGGCGTGTTAGTCATGGAAATGCATGAAACCATGACCAATGCTGGAAATCATACTAATGTTTAGCAGTTGTAAGCATATGCACTTCTCTAATATTTTTGAAACTTTAGAAAGTTACAAAATAAGCAATGAATGTTCCAAATTACTAATGGATCTCACTTGCGAAGTGGCATAACTAACATATAGAAAGGCTGCCAAAAGAAAAATCCTAAAAGTTCAGTACACTAAAGAATAAATACATAAAAATTGCTGAAGTGTAAAGAATGCATATTCATGACAGGGTTTTAAACTAAAATTATCCATATGGTTGTGCAATACGGTCTTTTAAATATTTTAGAAAGTGCTTGGTAATGAGATAAGCAACCTCACATAAGCTATAGTGGTAAACTATGAACCCACATGTGAGGTAATTCATCATTATCCATATTTATGGCACTATGATAAGATGAAGTATTTTGGCATGTGGATTAACAGTAATTATGCTATAGCAGCTAGAGATATGTGTGAAGAGACTAATCAAAAGAGAATATAAAAACCGAGAAGCTGCAGGCTCTTGATTATGGATATGGATAGTATGAGACAAGCAGTGAAATGTATGTGCTCCCTTTAGTTTTATAAACAAGATCAAACATGTTTTATCAACCAGTGGAGTTAAGTTGATGAAAATTAACAGAGATGGGGAAATTTAGTTTGTTTCAGACAGGCCAGAGTTAAGTATGATGAGTTGAGTCTCCTCATAAATCAACGTGATTTAGGATTATCTGATTTGAAATAATAACTTACAGTTACACATTTGCGCTTCATATACAAAACTCGAGCAGAAAGTTATAAATGAAAATGGAAGGGAAATATAATAAAATGGGAGATATAGGTTCAAGAAAAAATAAGAGAGTAGAATTCTGAATGCAGGTCCTTCCAGATAATAACCACCACCATACAGAATATTATAGTCATTAAGTAGCAGAAAAAATTCTAAGAACTAAACCAACACATGAATCATGAATGGAAAAAAAGGAAATTTTACAAATATGGATAAATGCAAGTAAGGATATAGAAATTGGGGAAGCAAGTGAAGTAGATTAGCAAAATAAATACATAAATAAAATAAAAAAATAAAGAAGATATTTCTTTTGAGCTGAAATATGGGATCTGAATTCCTTGGACAAAAGAAGGCCTTAATGCTACTGGCTGCCAAAAAACAATTAATAGAAAATGTAAATCAAAATCTAAACCAACTGTAAATAAAGTATTGGATTCTGTATACAAGATAAATTGGAGGCTGTATCTTTAGAAAAGGAATTTGCAGATTACATAATGGAATGTAACCACATGAAATGATGGAATCTATGGGAACAATACATGAAGAATAATGTTAAGGAAGTAGGGTGAGATAAAGGGAAAGTAAGAATTTAGCTATTTGTGTAATGGTTTGACTAAATGAAAATTGTTAAAAAGAAAATATATCTATAATGTAAAGAAATAATGAAACATGTTACTGTGATAAGCTGCGGTGGTACAGCGGTCGCATTGTTGCCTCACAGCAAGAGGTTCTCCTGTTCGATTCTCGACTGGAGTGCCTTCTGTGTGGAGTCTGCATGTCCTCCCCACGGTCAAGTGGTCTCCAAAAGACATGCGTGAATGGGTGTGCCTTCTCTGAAGGTTGGGCGTTGGGCTGGCAACTCGGCACCATAAAAATCTACTGCCAATCATTAGCAGACCAGAGTTCCACTGTGGCGACCCCTAACCGGGAAAAGCTGAAAAGACAAACAACAACTATGTTTTATTCCTATTGATGTATCTGCACTCGTATCATATTTTAAAATGAGATGAACCAGTAAAAAAATTTAGAAAATGTGGAATCCAGCATTCAAACAAAAAGATGGATTTCTACTGCACAAGACTGCTTGATGAATATTGTAACAAGGTGAGCAGATTTGTGTGTCAGCATCTGTCACTTTTAAACAAATTCTGAAGACAGTTAAATCATCATTATCATCAGCCCCCCTCTTTTACCTCATTTTCTACTTGAGGTTGGGGCATCATGTTAACTGTCGCCATCTCTCTCAATGCAATGCCACATTCCTGCCTTTGTTGACACTCATGCCTGACTCTCACAATTCATCAAGCTCTTTGATGGATCCCATACTTCCTCATACCTTCTTCATGTCTGTCCCAAATTTTCTTCACCAGATTGTCTTCTACTTTTCTGCACATGTGCCCAAACCACCATAAGCTGTTCTCTTTGATCTTTTCTGCAACTGGAGCTACTTCGGCTTCTGCTCTTATGTCCTCATTTCTTCGTCTGTCCCACGGTGTGCATCCTATCACCCTTCTCAGGCACTTCATTTCCATCACCGCTACCATCTTCATCTCTCTGCCTTTACTGCCCTTGTTTCTGTACCATATAGTAAAACTGGTCACACTGCTATTTTGTACACCTTACTTTTCAGATTCTTTGGCATTTTCCTGTCATTCACTGCACTTGAGTCTATGCCATTTTGCTGTGGCTCCTCTGATTCTAGCTTTGACATCATCATTAAGACTTCCCTTTTCCTCAACCACCCCTCCCAAATACCTGATGCTGCTAACTTGTTCCACTGCCATCCCTTCTATCTCACTTCTCAGCTTCTTCTCATTTCCCCAATTTGCTGCCATTACCACTGTCTTGTATGCACTTAGTTTCATCCCATGTGCCTTTAGTTTTATATTCCATTGCCCCATTCTTTGCTGAAGTTCTAGCTCAGCGTCTACCTGTAATGAAACATCATCTGCATACAACAGCTTTATTGATCTGTCCCATCTGACATGTTTTCTAATGGAGTCCCTCACCAGTATGAGCAAAAGGGGTTTCAGAGCTGAACCCTGGTGCACACCCACTCCCACTGGGAATTCCTCTTTGAGACCAAAGTCACTGGATGCTTGTATATAGCCTGCACTAATTCTACCAATGTTTCCGGGACACTGAACCACCACAGTGTTACTCATATCAGCTTTCTTTTGACCTTGTCGTAATCTTTTTCCAAGTCTAGGAATACCCAGTTGGACTCTTTCCTCATCTCTAGCTTCTGCTCAATTATCTGTTTAGCTGCAAACATTGGGTCACTTGTGCTGTATCCTGATCTGAATTTGAACTGCTCATCTCCCAACTTACATTCTACTGCTCTGCATTTATCAATCACCCACTCCAGGGCTTTCATGCAATGTGACAGTAGTTTGATGCCTCTGTACTGCCCACAATTGTTGATATCCCTTATGTTGTTGTACACTGGCATGAGTATGCTTATTCCCCAGTCATCAGGGATACAACTTTATCTCCACACTGCTATGAGTGCCCTCAGAATCCACTTCTCCCCTATCTCACCCAGCAACTGTATCATATCTGCTGTGACCTCATCTGAACCTGCTGCTTTCCCTGGCTTCATTTTCCTGACTCTTACTTCTTCTTGGATGGGGTCCTCCTCTTCTCTCATCATACAATGTGTCTGGAGCAGTACTGCTTCTGTGGGGGTTTCTTCATTCATAAAGTGCAAGAAATTCTCCTTCCATCTGCCTTTGATGTCCTGAGGGCTTGTGAGCAGGTTGTTGCTGGCATCCATTATGAAGGGTGTCTGACTATTTTCTTTATCTTTCTGTCTTTGCCTTGCAACCTGATAGTTTCTTTGTGCCACCTACTGATTTACTTTCCAGAAGCTGGTAGAGTGCCTCCACTGCCTTGTTCTTCACTATTGCAACTCCTTTCTTAGCATCTTTGTTAGCCATCTAGTATTCCTTCCTAGCCTGGTCCATCTTTTCTATCTCCCACTTTTTTGTGCACTCCTTTTTTCTTCTGATGACTTCCTGGACTTCTACATTTCACCACGAGCTTTCCTTATGTACCTTATTTCCATGCCTGGCTCTGCCACATATCTGTTCTGTAGTCCTCACATATGCTGTTTTGAGGCACTATCATTCTTCTAACACACCACCAATTTCCTCCTTTTCTTGAGGTGCTAGAGCTCTGAGTAATTCCTTGAAATGTTGTCCTTTCTCTCCAGTCAACTTCCAGGTCTTCAGATTGGTCTCTGTTGACCTTAGAGCCTTCTCTGATCACTGCCTGCAGCTGATTGTGGCAACCAGTTGTTTATGCTGTGGGCTGACTGTTTCACTGGGGATGACTTTGCGATCACTGATTTTACCCAGGGTCCTTTTTTTCTAGAAGGAAGTCTACCAGAGTTGCATGTTGGCCGCTCTTGTATGTGATGTTGTGATTGTTTCTCTTTCTGAACCATGTGTTGGCTACTATCAAGCTATTTGCCACTCAGAAGTCTAGAAATGTCCCTCCTTCTTTATTCCTGTTGACCCACCAATGTGGACCCAGGCAGTCATCATATCCTGTTCTGTCTGTTACAGTGTGTGTATTCAAGTCCTCATTAGCACCACCAATTTTTGTTGTCCTGCATTATCTAGTAGGTCCTCCTTTCTTCACTATCACAACCCTGCTGTGTAGCATAGGCTGAGATTATGAATAATGCCCTATCCTTACACTGGAGATTGACTGCTACTGGTCTGATACTAATTCTGATGATAACCCTTGTTACCTTCTGAAGCCTCTCTTTCACACCAAAATTCTCACATCATTTCCATCATGACCTCCCCCTGAGCAGTAGACTCTGAATTTCAAGCTAAGTGGCTTCACTGCACAGCCCTTCCATATTGTCTCTTTGATACATAAGATGTCAAGACTCCTCCATATCATGTCAGCCATTGCCAAGCTGCATCCTGTCAGGAAACCAACATTAAATGTAGCAATTCTCAGTTCATGTTTGGCAGGTGTAGAATATGAACAGCCAAAGCATGTGTTTGAAGGAATTGAGGACATGACAGTCTGCATGTATTAAGATGTACTGTGTACTATGAACTTTGAATGAACTGTGAGTAGTGGAAAATTACTGAAAAAACAAGACTCTGCTTGAAAGCAGGAAATGTGCCTTATATGGAAGTATATCCGATTTTCTTTCTCTGCCCAGAGATATAATGATGCGAACTGCTTTATGCTTACGGGTAAATCATTGATTAGTTAATTGTCTTGCATAATGATCTAACTGGTTCATTTTATATTTTTGTACCATCAGCAATATTCACAGTATATAAGCTAGTGCATTCCTTTGTTCTGGGAGTCTCCCTGGTGCTTTTCCATGAGGCTCCCACATGTGTGTATTGTAGTTAATAAATACCACTGAAAGAGAGAAAGAACTGTATTTGTCTTCATTCTCAAGGTAATGTGTAACATAACAATTGGTGCTGTGACTTGGATCTGAATTGAGAACAAGCTGCAGCAGTCAGGACTTGAACGAAATACTGCTAATAAAAGGGCCCATAACAGATTTTTCTGTTTCTGCGGTGTTTCTTTCATTTTTCTGCATCTGTCTGCCTTAAAGATTTGGTATTTTTAACTATGCAGAAATGACATAATTTCTCTCATTCATTTATTTTAAGGTAAGTGGCATGCATTTCTTTTCTGCTAATGATTGTGCAGTTTGAGTGTGAGTTAAAACGAAACGCTAGTGACATAAGTGTGAAAGGAGATACGAGAGTGGGGAAAAACGACGTTTACACAATGTCTTAGCTAAACCTGTAAAATACAGTATAGCTTTCTGCGTGACAATGGCAGCGAGTGTGGGAACAATAAAAGAGCCAGTAAGAGGTACACCAGCTGGTTATATGCTTTTTCGTGTGTCCCGGGACAGTTGCATGGTTTTAAATCAGTGGATCGCCCTTATTATAATTATGGTGATCTCACCTTCCCAGAAAATGGTAGTTTTAATAAAAATATCCTGACAAATTTGTAGGGAAAATTGGAAAAAAAAATACCAGGGTTATGTTGGGCAGCTTTCAATGACTGGATGTCAGAGGCAAAGAAAAGGGAAAAGGATTCGGTAATTAGTAGTCTTAAAGATAATCAGCAAAAATTAAAAGAACAGTTAAAAGAACTACAACATACTGCGAGTAATTTAGATGTAGCTGATGGTAAGCGACTAAAGGAACCACCCTTCAAAGGATTATATCCGGTAAAAGAATTAAGTAAATTACAAATACCTAAATCATCTGAAGATGATAATCCTTGGTTTCCCCCACCTCCCACAGCTCCATCGCAGTATCGGCCCCCACCGGTCCAGGAAAGAGCAGTGAGCTCCACGACAGGGAGCAGTAGCCAGTGGGGAAAGGAGCATGCTAGTACTGGGAGCAGAGATCAGGCAGGGGGAGGTCACTCTAGTGAATCAGACACTGAGGAACAGGATAAGGAAAAGGCATCACACATGACAACATAAGATAAAAAAGGAGACAAAGGCACAAATGTTTTTTAAGCCTAGATCTTATAAGCCTAGATCTTATCAGGAAAAAAAAGGAAGGCTTTACTTACATCAGAAAAAAAACATTTTGGCCAGTTTCCTGCCATAATTGATGATGGCGACGGCTATTATGGCCCTAATAAGTTTAATCCTGATTCAGACTCTGAGTCATCAGATGATGGCAAAATGTTTCACTTGAGAGAAGTTCCGAACCCAGCGCATGCTAGGGATGCGGGACAACCGGCAACTGTAGTGGTACCTAGGGCGTGGTCAGCAGTTGATTTTCAAGCCATTAGTAAGTCACTCCCACACATCCGTACAAACCCAACAAAATTCCAGCGTGTATTAGCAGGACATATTTGTCTGCAAAATCCTACGATAGAAGAGGTTAGAGCAGTCCTTCAATACGCTGTCCCAGCTGATTTAATAAAACGAATCTGGGATCATGCTAATGTTCCCACTCCAATACCGAAGCACAATATACAAGGAAAAAATGGGTTTGAGGTGATTAGGCAACGTATCATCGATGCTATCACTGTAATAGTCCCGCCTACCCCTAATTGGTCGAAAATTAAATCAGTCATACAAAAAAAAGGATGAGCCTGTAGACAAATATTTAAATCGGCTCAGTAAAGCCTTTGAGGCTTATTCTGGGTATCCAGAGCCCACCGAAGGACTGGCACAGAGAGGATTGTTGGCTGCTTTCATAGATGTTACGCCCCCAGGTGATGGATAAGTTAAAGAAAGTGTACTTAAACTGGCTTAGTTTAGGATTACATGAGTTAGTCCAACAGGTACAATACCTATCTGACCACTTAGCTAAAAAAAAGAAGGACTTACAGGAAAAGTTAGTAAAAGCACAAATTCAAATGTGTAATGCTTTTGGCCGGCCGCCTGGTCAGCGAGGTAGAGGACGAGGATAAAGAAGAGGATGGGGTGGACGCCAAGGGGCAGGAAATCAAAATAAATGAAACTGGCAGGAAACACAGTTGGCCCCACCCCAGAATTATAATAATCAGACAGAGTGTTTCAACTGTGGCCAAATAGGCCATTGGAGGAATAAATGCCCATATTTAGCTGAACAACCTGCCCCACCCACTGATACGTTGCATCAGTGGAATTCTAATTGGACTCCATCCGATCGACAGCAACCACAATGAAGGTTCCCTGAACAGAAACAGCAGCAGTTGTACCCTTTTATTCCTGTGGATCAGGATGGACCACATGTTATGTTACTAGTTATAAATAAACCATATCCGTTTCTGATTGATACCGGAGCAACTAAATCCATGCTAGCTGGCAAAGCAGCAATGAATGTTCCCCTCTCTGACAAGATAACTAGAGGAGTGGGTGTCTCTCGTATACCTACTGAGTATTCCGAAACTGTTCCAGTCCCAGTAACTTTGGAACCTCTACAAGATAACCATGCATTTTTAGTAGGACCCTCAGCACCTTTAAATCTATTAGAGAGAGACTTGCTTTGCAGAATGGGGGCCACCATTTTTTGCACAGCTGATGGAGTTTATCTCCAAGTACTTCAGATCAACAGGATAGTACCCTGGCAGCCTTAGATGAAACTATCACTTTACAAACAATGTGTATCCAGTCAGATCTTGACAGAAACAGGTGTTTATAATCCCTACCCTCTCACCTGTGGACTACTCATGACAATGATGTGGGATTTTTGACCTCAGCTACTCTTTTAAAAATAACTCTAAAACCAGGAGCAAGGTTGCCACGAGTGCCACAGTACTCTTTGACAGCCAAGGCTATATCTGGTATTGCCCCTGTTATTTCTGCATTGAATCAGCAAGGGATCATAGTACCCACCACAAACCCATGTAATACCCCAATATTACCGGTAAAAAAAGCTGGCAAACAAGCTTACAGATTTGTGCAGGACTTGCATAAAGTCAACAAAGCTGTTTTGCCTGTTTTCCCAATTGTACCGAACCCAGCTACTATTTTAAGCTGTATCCCACCAACTGCACAATGTTTTACGGTCATAGATATTTCATCAACCTTTTTCTCTATTCCAGTACATTCTGACAGTCAGTATTTGTTTGCATTTACCTACAAAGGTCAGCAGTATACTTTGACTTGATTGCCCCAGGGATACGTAGAGTCCCCAACCTTATTGTCTAGAGAGATGCATAGACAGCTACAGGATCTGCAACCACCATCACGTTCAGTTCTTGTCCAATATGTGGATGATATTCTTATAGCTTCACCAGACAGTAAATCATGTATGGAGGATTCCCTTTTAGTGTTAAACTTTTTAGCTAAACGAGGGTTTAAAGTAAATAGATCAAAATTACAATTCTGTCAAGAAAAGGTGCAGTATTTGGGACATATAATTGCAATGGGTTATTGTCAAATACTCCCAAATCGCATAACTTCTGCTCAAAGTGCCCCTCGCCCTGTAACTCAGAGGCAGCTTCGAGGATTCCTTGGCCTAGCAGGATACTACAGACAGTGGGTGCCTAATTTTTCAGAGATTTCGGCCTCCCTGTTACGACTCCTAAAAAAGGATGTTACGGAACCTTTAACCTGGACGTCAAAACATAAAGAGGCTTTTCAGGCTATCAACACAGCCTTGGTAAATCCTCCTGCCTTAGGGTTGCCAGATTATTCCAAACCTTTTGTTTTCTTTTGCTGTGAGCGAAACAAGACTGCCTTGGGTCTTTTAGCTCAGCAACGCACTGGAGGCTACCAGCCTATTGCTTACTACAGCACTCAGCTAGATCTGGTTGCCTCTGGTTACCCGGCCTGTTTACAGGCTGTGGCAGCTGCCACTGCCTTGGTTGATACGGCAGCCCCACTAACCCTGGGACATGATACTATACCAGCAGTTCCACATGCAGTTCAAGTGTTACTTTTAAAAACAAAAACACAGTATCTTTCAAATGCACGCCTTACTAAGTATAAATTTAATTTAATAAATAATCCTGCCCTACAAATCATACACTGCCCACCACTGAACCCTGCCTCCTTAATGCCAACTTCAGATGAGGGAAACCACATGATTGTGTGCTTGTAGTTAACTCTGTTCTTTCTCCTAGGTTACATTTATATGACACTCCTTTGCAAAATCCTGACTTAGTTATTTTTGTTGATGGATCCTGATTACAAACAAACTCTGGTAAATTCCAAGCTGCTTGGTCGGTTTGTACTCAGACTGAAGTTTTACGATCAGCACTATTACCCCAAGGCACTTCCACACAGGCTGCGGCACTAGTGACATTATCTAATGCATGCAAAATAGCTAAGGACAAGTCTGTTACTATATATACTGACTCCTGTTATGCCCATAGTGTTGTTCATGATTTTGGTATATTGTGAAAGGAAAGAGGGTTTTTAACATCTTCCGGGGCACCTGTTAAAAAAACATTTCTATATCAATAACTTACTACAAGACTTATTGTTACCTTCTGAACTTGCTGTTGTTAAATGTGCAGCCAATCAATCCAATGACTCATTTGAAACTAAGGGCAATAATTTAGCTGACTGGGCTGCTAAACAGGCTGCTCTCTCACATACTGTTCAGGGACATTTTGTGCAGCCTCTGCAACAAATGGTTACTTTTAATACCACAGTGTTAAAAGCTTTACAGAATGAAGTACCAGAATCAAAAAGAAAAACATGGCTGGCTCAAGGTTGTTTTAAATGCTCTGATCTTATTTGGCAACATCCCGATGGCAGATTTGTCTGGCCAATGTCCATGTTAAATTCTCTTATTAAAGCGTATCATTTGCCAGACCATGTAGGGGTACGAGCGTTAATAAAACAAATCCAAAAGGATTGGTTTGCTCCAGGACTTTGTGCTTCTGTGCAGCATTTTTTGAGCACGTGCTCCATTTGTTTACAGTATAATATTTCAAAAGGCACTATGGCTCCCGCACAACCACTGCCAAAACCAATGGGACCATTCTGTGCTTTGCAATGAAATTTTATTAAACTCCCACCTTGTACTCGTTTCAAATATGTTTTAACTGTTGTTGACGTTTTCTCTGTGTGGTTAGAAACCTACCCATGTGTTAAAAATAATGCTATTTCAGTTGCTAAAAAACATTGTTATAAATTAATACCTCATTTTGGTGTTCCCTGTCAAATATATTCGGACAGTGAAACACATTTTACTGCTGAGTTGATTAATTCATTATGTAAAATGTTAGGCATCATCCTGAAATTTCATTGTCCATATAGACCATAGGCATCAGGTATTACTGAATGCATGAATCAGACACTAAAAACTAGATTGGCTAAAATTAATACAAAAACTGGACTCACTTGGGTACAGGCCTTACCTCTAGCCCTATTCTCTATGAGAGCACAAGTACATCCTACTAAGGAACTATATCCTCATGAAATCCTCATGGGCCACCCTATGCGCATGCCCATGACACCACCACTGGCTTTCTTTGAGTACGATGCATTTGATCATAATATTCTTGCATATTGCACTTCTCTTGTCTCTTTTTTACAGTTTCATCACTGCCAGGTAGCAGCGGCTCAGCATAACCCTGATCCTTTCCTGTCTTCCGCACTACAACCAGGAGACTGGGTGTATGTCAAGTCTTTCTCTCAAAAACAGCGCTTCAACCACATTGGAAGGGGCCCTTCCTGGTTCTACTGATAACATCATCAGCGGTGCGACTACAATGCTCACCCACCTGGATTCACATACCGCACGTCAAAACGGTTTTACCATCCAAAGATCAACAGCCTTTACCTTTTTCAACTCCAGACTCTCCACCTATTGCTACTCGTACTCAAAGCCATACTGTACCAGCACCTGATGATGCCTAACATCTGTTTAAAAAAACCCAAACTCCTAATACTATGCAAACTCAACCACCATTTCCACAAAAGTACTGGACAGCTATTTTGGTGGTTATTCCTGTTGTTTTGTTATTTTTACTCTGGTCAATTTTATTTCCTGCTCCAACTACACTACATGCCAAAGGATCTACATGGCATCCACATTTCAACACCTACCAAGCTATTAAATATGCTTATGCGTCATCCGTCAGTGTCTTGGACTGCTGGATCTGCACTGCTATTCCTACTGTTCATGGGGGATTGATGCTAAATACAGTCCCTTTAGGGGCCAATGAAACTTGGATGAATCTGATTTATGATACATCAGAAGTTACTTCAAAGGACAAGATAGCATTACATTTGTTCGACCGTCGAAATGGAACTGTGTTTTCAGAAATTTGGTAAAGTTAAGGTAGGATGGAGTTCTTGTAATGTAACAGTTCCCTATAAGTGTAATAATGACTCCTCCTACTGTAATACAACCTACAATTCATTTTGTAAACTGATGTATACAACATATGAAGAGATAAGGAATGATTTTGTTTTATACCAACAGTTGATAGAGATTGATAAAAGGGTATTTCATTCTGAACAAGGTTATGTACATAGTAATATCACCACTAAGGTAGAAAACTGTTACTTTGTGTGTGGTAGAAAAGCCTATAAATGGCTACCAGGAAACTGGTCTGGCAGCTGCTTCCTGGGATACCTACTCCCAGCTATTCAACATGTATCTGCTTTACCTGAAGGAAAAATTCGGAATGTTTGAGAGGTCAAGAAGCCTACCAATCCAGTAGGTCAAGTTGATGCTTCATGGATCTATCATCATGATTTAGCTCATGCTGGCACTAAAGGACTATCCCATATGGACTTAGGTGATGATGTCATATCATGGGCTGATTTAATTCCAGCATACAGAGCAGTGAAATCAATTTGGGAACTGAAAAAGCTATCCAAATTGCTTGAAACATTAAGCAATGATACATTTTCTGCCTTAGAACTAGTGACTAATGAACTGACTGCTATGAGAGCTGTAGTCCTCCAAAATCGTATGGCTCTCGATTTCACCCTAGCGGTGAAAGGGGGAACTTGTGCTTTAATCCAGGAGGAGTGCTGTACATTTATTCCTGACAATCAGCACAAAATTGAAAGCCATCTTGAACTGATTCAAAGAATTTCTGAACTCTCTGAGGCCAAAGAGGCTGCTAGTTCAACATAGGCATGGTTAACCAACCTGTTCTCAGGTTGGGGAGGTGGAATGTTAAAGTTGATTTTATTAATTGCAGTATTAGCAATTGTTGCTTTTCTTGTCATATTTTTAATCAAAGCACTGATCTTGAAATTGATGTCTTCAAAAACTGTGAAAAAGGTGCCTAAGGTTTATATGCCTGCAACTATGAATATACACAATGACATGACAATGTTTACCAATAATGAAAAGACCAGTAACATGGTAATGTTAGATTTGGGACAAATGTATGATAGGTTAAGTGGTGACGCTTACACAGCATGAAATGGGGGATTGTAGAATATGAACAGCCAAAGCATGTGTTTGAAGGAATTGAGTATGTGACAGTCTGCATGTATTAAGATGTACTGTGTACTATGAACTTTGAATGAACTGTGAGTAGTGGAAAATTACTGAAAAACAAGAGTCTGCTTGAAAGCAGGAAATGTGCTTATATAGAAGTATATCTGATTTTCTTTCTCTGCCCAGATATATACGGGTAAATCATTGATTGGTTAATTGTCTTGTATAACGATCTAATTGGCTCATTTTATATTTCTGTACCGTCAGCAATATTCACAATATATAAGCTAGTGCATTCCTTTGTTCTGGGAGTCTCCCTGGTGCTTTTCCATGAGGCTCCCACACGTGTGTACTGTAGTTAATAAATACCACTGAAAGAGAGAAAGAACTGTATTTGTCTTCATTCTCAAGGTAATGTGTAACATAACACAGGTTTGTTGGTTTTACATTCAGCTTTTGCTCAATATAGCTATTCCAGGTAACCCAAACTGGGCAATTAGACACCAGCCGAACAATACCTTATTGAACCAGGGCTGCTGAGCTTTATGGCAGGCAAACACTGGCCAACAGGGACACAATGTTAGCATGGGTCCCTGGTGTAGGTTGGAGTATCTATGCCCTCAACCCAGTTATCACTAGAAAATCCCCACACCAATTTGGTGACATTAGTCAACATGACTGAATCATCTAGAGCCATATTTTACACAGCTGAGAAGCTAGCCCTGCCGCAGCATGCAGTCTGTGATCCATATTCTCCTATTTTGAGGATAGTGTGTATCACAGTAGATACCCAAAGTGGATAGTCTGTACAACTCTTCTCCCATAGGGCACCATGCAGAGTCTGTGTTACTGCCCACAGCTCCATTCATTGGTGAGTTTGAGATGGAAAGACTCGGTATGTTTCTGGAGGTGGGAGGAACCCCACAGAGACACAGGGAGAAAAATTCAAATTCCAAACAGGCATTAGCAGGAGGTCAGGATCAAACCTTGTACCTTCTGCATGGGAGGCAAAAACATTAATCATTTTGCCAACTATCTGTTTCTTAAAGGCAAAATTAATAGTGTATTATTTGGGATCTGTTTCACATAGGTGTTTCATAAGAATATACTACTCTAATAACCATCAGGGTCTTTATAAGCCTAGGTATGCAACCCAATTGTGTCCCTATGTAACATGAGCTATCAAGAGGGGTGTATATCAGTTTGGAAGTCTATAAAGGTTGTATGTGTTGGGGAGGGATGTTAGACTGGGCATAATTACTGTCTACCTCTATGAGACACATGGAGCCAGACCCAAGGGGAATTTCCAAATCCCCATCCATTGTTCAAGAGTATGCTTAAATAGGGTTAGGGATTAACTATCTTTCATATACATGGAGAGCCTGTTCTAGGGCACTGGGACCCTCTGAAACACATATCTATCTGCTGTGTCAACATTTCACATTTATGTCAAAATAAAAAGTTAAAAATTCACACATCTAGTGGTTCTAATGCTGTTCATTATGGAGATGTGTAAAAGGTTCAAGAGATGGATCTGAGGATGTCTTGTATGCCAGGTATAGATTGCCTCTCAGTAACCTGTAAGCCAAGCACAGAGTTAGGGCTTTATGGAAATATGTAAAGGACAATCTGCTTATACTCTGGACTCTTATGGTAAGGAAACTGTGGGCATTCCAAATGTTAAATATGTCTGATCAGGTAAATGCAGAAGGAGGTATTATACTCAATGATGGGGTCTGATAAATCAAAGTAAACTTTATTGTCAATCAGATATACACAGCAGTGCAAACTGAATGAAATTATGTTGCTTTGGTCCCTGTGCAAGATATAACAATGAACACATAGTTTGAATGACAGTAAGACTAATGCACGTACAGTAATAATTAAAATATTAACAATAAAATAAATCACCACAATTGGGCAGGAAGACATTAGACAATATTATATTAGTAGGTATTGCAAGACTATTACTTCACATTGTGATGGTTAGAATATTGCACTTCATCAGTTGTAGTATGACATATTCTGATGTTCATATTGCACATGCATGGTGTGGTGACTCACTCTTGACTATTGCACATTTAGGAAGTAATAGCACGAAGCTTCGGAAACCATCCAGGTGCAACTAACCATAGGCAAAACTGCTCTACAAATTGTAGCATGCTACAGGCCACCCTCTCAAACTCAGGAACCCCACAAAGCCTTCCTGAAGACACTGGAGGGTATAAATGTATCTCCAAACACCATCATATTGGGTGACTTCAACTACCCAGCCCAACGGTTCCTGGAGTTCATAAATTCAAATGCCATGGAACAGCTAGTCACTGTTCCCATGAGAGGAGAAAATATACTAGATCTCATTGTCACAAACATGGGGACCATTGGTGAGATCTGATCATAAACTAATCTCACTGGAAATCCACATAAAAAAGACTATAGTGAAGAACTTCTAAAGCAAACTTCACACTACTCAGAGGAAACCACAACCCAAGCCCTGAAGCCCCTACAAATGCCCTGAATGAAACACCTCAGGACTGCATGGATCAGGCAATCCCAAATAAAACCAAGACTCTTTCCACCAGTCTGGTGGACCCCAGCCATTAACAAACTTTACAATAAGAGGAGAAAGCTATTACATGATAGAACAAAATCAAATCAACTAAGGCCAATTTTGAGAGAAAAATTGCCATGGATTCAAAGGACAATCATAAGGCCTTTTTCAGCTATGTTAGGAATCTGGGTGGAAACCAGAGATATATCAGAAGAATTCCAAATGATACAAAATCATTGAACCCACAGACATTGCCAACATACTGGCAGACAGGTTCAGTGCAACTTTCCCCTCTCCCCCTAAAGGAGAGATAACTATCCCAGCCGAGAGCCTCCTGACATCCATCTCAAATGTTTAATCTCAGCCTTACCACAGGATATGTGCCCAAGGAGTGGCGTACGGCAACTGTGGTAAGCTATGGAGAGGATCATAATGGAGCTCATAAAAACAAATATATAGGGGACTTGCAGACTGGACCGAACAGTCACCAAGGCCATTGATGAGGGAAAGGCAGTCATACAGCCTACCTTGACCTTGAAGGACAGAACCCACAGGGTTAGAGTTGCTGGGCGTGCATCGGACACGGATATCCTGGGTAACCCCAAGCTACCATATGGGGTGCAATCCACTACAGAAGAGGTTATCAGGGACCTGGGGGGGGGTTGACAGTGGCCTTTCTTTGACACTCACATTGCTAAAGTGGTTAGAAGAGACCTTCTACATTGCCCACCTGATCATGAAGGGATTCACATCCAGATCTAGTGAGGTCATTGTTGGTGACATGTGCCTGACATACAAAGGCTATGTCAACCCGAATTAATGGACTTATCACTCAGAGACTCCTATGCTGTGGAATAAAAATCCGTCCATGTGAGGCAGAGCACCCTCGCTGACTCTGTTCAGAGAAAGAGACCTCTGTGAATCATATCTGTGTCACTGCTGGACAGAGGCACAACAAACTAATGGGCACAGTATTTTTTCATATGGCAGATAGCCTAGTATAAACCTATGAACCTATGAACCTAAGAAATCAGGCTAACTGTACCAGTTATTGAAGCAATTTGCCAGAGTGATTACTATAGCTGATACTTCATAGCAAGTGGCATATTGATCTAATTATTCACTGTCATGCCTGGAATTCAAATTCAGCAACCTTATGGGTAGAGGGAAGAAGCTCTTGTTCAGTCTAGATGTTTTGCAATGTAATCTGCGATACCACCTGCCCAAGGAAAGGCAGAAGTTGATGCCATGGGCAGGGTAAGTAGGATCAATGATTATTTTCCTATTCCGTCCTACACACAGAGTCTTGTGCAGATCATCCATTGATGGGAGCAAAGAACCAATGACTTGCTTTGCAGTTCACATACCAAACTATGATGTTATTTGAGAGAATGCTCTTGATGTTCCCCCTGTAGAAGTCTTTGAGGATGGACTGAGACAGGTTTGCCTTCCTCGGTTTCTGTAGGAAATGTAGACATTGTTCTGCCTTCTTCACTGTGTGGCTAATATGAGTCAACCAGGATAGGTCATCTGAGATGTGCACCCCCAGGAACTTGGTGTTTTTGACTCTCTTCACTATCACACCATTAATTTCCAGTGGTTGATATATCTCCTGAGTCTTCCTTAAGTCCACTATTAATTCTTTGGTCTTGCTTACATTTAAGGCCAGATTGTTGATGGCCCTCCAGCCTATCAGATGCTTCACTTCATCCCTGTAAGCTGTTTCCTCATAATTTCTGACAAGACCTAGGACAGTGGTATCATCTGTGAACTTGATGCTTTTGTTGGATTCATGCTTGCACATGCAGTCATACGTCAATAAGGTGAACAGCAGAGGACTCAGGACGCAGCCCTGAGGGACACCCATGCTCAATGTAATACTGACTGAACTGTTATTTCCCACACATACTTTTTGGGGTCAGTTGATAAGAAAGTCCAGTGTCCAGTTACAAAGGGGGGGGTGTTGATGCCCAGCTGGATCAACCTCAATATCAGATTCTGGGTGATGACAGTGTTAGAGGCAAAACTAAAATCAATGAACAGTATTCTGACATAGCAATTCTTGTTCTCTAGATGTGCCAAGGATTCCTGAAGTTCTATAGCTACTTCATTGGCCATGCAATGGTTAAATCTATAAGCAAACGTTAATGTATCCAGTGTTGTGGGTAGGCTTGAAGAGATATGTTTCTTGATCAGCCACTCAAAACACTTCATTACTGTTAATGTAAGAGCAACTGGCTGATAATCATTTAGGCTTGCTAGCTGGGAATTTTTGGGTAAGGGAATGATTGTTGTGTTTTTGAAGCAATTGGGTACAATGGTTAGATGCAGAGATATGTTGAATATATCTGTTAGTGCAGTGGAAAGTTGGGTAGCACAGTTTCTTAGAACCCTTTCCATAATATTATCAGTACCAGCTGCTTTTCTTGGGTTTACTCACCTTAGGGTCTTCAGAACATCAGATGTTCTTAAACATAGCACTCTCTCACCCTGTCCGACAGGGAACTTTTTTGGCTCAGTGTTATTGTCCATATCAAATCTGCTGAAGTAGGTGTTTAGTTTGTTCAAAGATTCTGTGTTGTCATCACACGGGGAGAATGCAGGCCTGTAGTTGGTTATGGCTTGAATGCCTTGACATAGACATCTAGAGTCCCTTTGGTCAGAGAAGTGTCCTTGACTTTTACGTCCATAGGTCCTCTTAGCCTCCTTTATACCTCTATTTAGATTTGCTCTGGCCTCTCTTAGGGCATCCTCATCTTTTGATTTAAATGCAGCATGTTGTGCCTTTAGGAGCTCATATACTTCACCAGATAGCCTGAATTTCTGATTAGTGCGCATGGTGATGACATGACGTGGTGATGTCATGACTGTTACTTCATCAACACATTTTAAAATATAGGCCATTAAAGATTCCGTATACTCCTTCAGGTTAATAATGTGTTTCTTTACAGCTGCATCTCTAAACTCTGACCAGTTTGCACATTCTAAGTAGTCTTGTAGTGCCAAGACTGCTCCTTCAGGCCATATTCTTACTTGTTTGGTTGTAGATTTGCCTCTTTTCAGCAGTAGTGTGTATGCAGGAAGCAACGTGATGGCCAGATGGTCTAAGTTGCCCAGATGTGGATAAGGTACTGCTTTGTAGGCCAGTATTACATTTGTGTACACCTTATCCAGAGTGTACACCCCTCTTGTTTCAAAGTTTACATGCTGATGGTAATGGGGTAATATGGATTTCAAGTCAGCTTGATTGAAATTACCTGCAATTATATGGGCAAACCCAGGGTTCTTATTCTAGAGACCATTTTTTGACAGACACAGAATGTTCAATGCCACGTTGGTATTATCACTAGGGTGGATGTAAACAGCTGTTATGCTCACTCCATTGAATTCCCTAGGCAAGTAGAAGGGTCTGCATTTTATTAACATGAACTCAAAGTTCTCTGAGCAGTGAGAGGCAATTATTTCACAGTTTGTACACCAGTTATTTTTGATATACACACAAACACCCCCTCCACAAGATTTCGACAGAGAGACTGAGTTCTCTCAGCACAAAATAATGGAATCTCCTCCACACATATTGAACTATAATTTATACTGGAGTTCAGTTAAGTTTCAGTGGCACAAGTAAATAACTATTTCTCACCTTAGACTGTGTAGAAAGATCCATCCTTAAATAGTCCATCTTGCTTTCCACTGAGTATACGTTTGTCAGCAGAATGGAAGGAAGTGCAGGCCTGTGTGGATTTCTTTTTAGTCTAGCCTTAATTCCTGCTCTAGAGCCTCTCTTTATTGAAATTTCACATAGTTTCCTTTTAATATACTTCCCATGTCTAATTGTCCACTAGTTAGACAGGTTTGACAGGTTTCTGCAGTTTTTAAGATGTTCCTAAAGAGTGTTTGTAGTTTACAGGACTCTCTGCTAGCAGTACATCAAATATGCAGCACAGCGAGATATGAGATCAGATTTCTAGAAGAGTATCAGCATTGTAATTAATCATACCTTCATTTCTTGCCCTTAAATCATTTTGTTCTGTTGTTTCTGACAAAAACAAGACAAATAGTGCATTTTTCTGTAGACATCCAAAGCAGCTGGTGGCACACAGGGTGCCATCATTTTTTGATAAGGTCTGAATAATGTAGTACTATGACTTTCATTGCTGGATGACATGCCTTTACTGATAAGCTGGGTGACATGGAATGATCCTTTTATTTCCATAGCCGCATGTGCGTCAAAGTCCAGACCACTGTCTACATATATTCCCAGATGACTGACTACCAGGTCAGCCTTTAGGGGGTGTCTTATCTATGGGATCATTAGCCTCAGTTGTTATTTTCACAAAAGGCACTACAAAGCATTCCATGGCATTGAGTTTTAATGCATGACTTTGGCACTAGTTATTTGTCTCTGTTAGACCCTCTTGTAAAATGTTTCTATTGTGGGAGGAATTTATAATAGCTCCCAATCTGCAGTCATCAGCCAACTTGGACAGTTAAAGGTCTTTGATATTAGCTCTTCCCTCGAAAAAGTAGATATCAAATTGTAGCAATTCCAACACAATACCCTAAGACACCCCTCTGGTGACCAGTCTCTTAGTGGAGATTTTCTCATCAATTTTGACTTCCTGGATCCTGTCTGACCTTCCCTTGATAAATCAAACTGGGTTGTGTCCAGTGTCTGCAGATTGCCTATGTCTTTGTTGATCATTTCCATGATAATTCATTCCATAGCTTTGCATATTAGACCAGTCAGACTAATGGGTCAGTAATTTATGGGGTCAGTTGACGGTCTACCATTGAGAAGTGGAAAAAATATTACAGTCCTCTATTCTCATGGCACAAAGCCTGTTTTGAGACTATAGCTGAAAACTGACTCAAGTAGCCCTGACAGGTCATGTTTCAATCTACATAGGAAGCATCCTGGTATACTGTCAGGGCCCACTGAGGTTGTGCTTTTGTCTTTACCAAGTACCACCAAGACCTGCTCCCTGCTTATAATTAGGGGATTAGGCTAGTAGGTATTTCACAGAGGAGGCAAGGAGGGACTGAAGAGTAAGGTTTCAGCTAAATTTGTCACCCAGCAGATTAAATTTGTCACCCTGCTCAGAGAAGGTGGCTGCACTGACCACTAGTCTGGCACACTGCTGTGTGCTGTCTATTAGGTTATGGGCATAGCTGTGGAAGGCCTTGTGGCTGTCTTTAGCCTATAAGGCTATCTTGAGCTTGTAACAGGCCTTGCTAAACTTAACTAGTCCTCTTAATTTCCTGTTTAGTTTAATTAAAGAGCTTTTATCATCATGACAGTTGCTTTTTCAGATTTTAGGCGTGACTTTTTTTCCTTTTGTTATATACACTATTAAGGACAGGGTTCCATCAGTGTGATTTGCTATTAGAGTTTGCTTTGGACTTACTTTTGTGAGGCATGGCAGCTCTACATAGCCATTTACATGGTTGCACAGGGTCTCTGTAAATAATTCCTAATAAGTTGCTGTGAACTCAAGGTTAGGAGGGGCACTGAAATTTGGCAAACTATCACTTAACAGGATACAGTTTGCTTTGGATTAGTTCCTGTTACAGGGTTTGCTGTATTCCTGGCATTAGGATAAACTGCTTTATGCCTTTTGTTTTTGTCTAGACATATTTTATATGGATCAATTGTAATGTTGTGAGCTGTACTAGATATATGATAAATAACACTAGATACCAATAAAAAATGGACTGGCTATTGTGCATAAAGAATAAAGACTTCAGTATTTAAATAGTAGTAAATATTTAACAAAGGCAAATGCTCATAAATTCCCTACTTTTTCAGTACTGGTTTGGAAGGCAATTATAATAAAAAAAAAATACTCTAACAAGCACCAGTGATGTGACCAAAAGCAAATCTAAAAAAAAAACTTTTATCAAGTACCGGACTATGCATAATTTGGTGATTTTTGCCTTAAGCATTCTCTGGATATGTTGAACACTAAGAAACACAAGCACACACACACACACACACACACACACACACACACACACACACACGCACACACACACATATATATATATATATATATATATATATATATATATATATATATATATATATATATATATATATATATATATTTATATATGGGTCTACTTTGACCCATTGAAATTACAGTTTAATAAAACCAAAATAACCAACTCCACTTAAGCAAAAGTGCATTTAAATGAAAACACACTTTCACACAAATCAGTACACTGAACAAAAATAAAAAAACATACACACAGAAAACAACACAACAAAACAAATGCATTTATGTAGGGGGGCAAGCCCCCCTGCACCCCATACCTCCTCTACTTATATATACTAACTCTGATATCGCATTACAGAGGGGAAAAGGCAATATTCCTACATGTATAGTGAAAGATGTACCTATGACTATGCATCTTCAGCATTAACACTAGGTGATCTAACATTAATGACAACACCAGATTTCCTCTCCCAATCTCCCTAGACTTACAAGTCATAAGAGACATTCTTAGTAGGCACTACTAGCAGTAGCCATGAATTGGCCAAGGCCGTAGGAGCCTCTTCTGTCTTTGGCTATAAGAAAACACAGTTTCTTAAGTCAGTATTTGACTCTGTGCTCTTCCATAACACTAAAACATCCACCTCTACTCCAAGAATGCATTGCTGCGGCAGATGCATATGCTGGAAATACATAGCTATAGGTATATCATCTATTCAAGAAGCTTTTGATTGTAACACCACCAATTTAGTTTATCTTGGTGTTTGTGTTCAATGTGATGCATTCTACATAGGGAAAACCATCAGGAATTTGAGCAATCGCATTAAGGAATACTGTCAGACATTGAGAAAGGCTGACTTTGAGATTGCAACCCCCAGCTCAAAGTGGAAGAACTCAGATGGCAAATTAAACTGCAAGCAGACAAGGTTACTCCACCATCTAAAGTTCTTATATCATTTTTTTTTAACATTTTTTTTTTTTTTTTGATGAAGTTTGACTTATAACATGAATATAGAGTATAAAAGGAACCTTGACAATTGGAAGAGAGAAGGAAATTCGAAGAAATATCCAAACCTATGAAACAAAATCACTCAAACCTTTAAGCTTTCTATGTTATGAAAATGAGGGATTAAAGTTTTCAACTTTAAGTTCTCCAAGTCTGAAGATGGTTTTGCTTTGTAAACTTTTGACAGTTTTATCTTTGATATATACATACACACACACACACACACACACACACACACACACACACACACACATATATATATATATATATATATATATATATATATTTCTGCTAGGTCAAGAAACTCCGTGTTCCATGTAGCTTTGCTCTGTCAAAATTACAAGTCTGTAGCTATGCAATATTATTGTACAGTGCATACTTTTTTTTCTGGTCTCCTCAAGGTTATGCAAATTTATAGTTTTAAAATATAAATAGCAGAGTTTCAGTTACTCAGGTAACTTTTCCACTCCTTACCCAGCACACACAAAAGTAAAACTACTGTCACTGTTCATTAATAGTTTGGTATTTCAGTATCTTACTGTGGCTTAGTTGACACCTAATAAAAGTACTTTCAAATGAATCATTAATTTCTCTGAAGTCTTCAAATATTAATCATTATTTAATCAGCTGGTATCCAGAGTACCAGAAATTTGAACTTCAAACCAATGAGTACAATCTCTAACAAATTTAAACTACAAACCAATATCATATGAACATTTCATTTAAAAAAATAGCAAACGTAGCTCAGTAGTAGGAAATTAGTTTTTAAAAAAGTGATTTACTTTACTTAATACTTTAGAGCAAGAGCAGTTCAGAGACTTATCTTCAGTGTATTATTCCCTGGGTTGGCCTGGTTCAATAGCAGCAACCTTGAACCACTCAATGACTTCCTTTCTTTTGTAAGTTTTCTCACTCAGTACACTTTCAAGAAGTTGCAAAGTAAGAAATTGGGAAGTGAGACAAGCAAACAAAGGACTTCTAGCTTTAATCCACTGCACTAATGTGCCAGACATTTAAATAAGCAGTTTTGTTCCCTCCATGCTGTATACATATATTGTCATAGACATTTTTCTTCTCAATTTTGTTTTATTTTTCAAATACAGTTGAATAAATTCCATAATATTTGTATATAACATCTTAAATAACTATGTACACTATTTACATCAGCCCAACACTATATCAGAGCTCAATTCTGATTCACTATATCAGAGCTCAATATATACAATTACTTTATAGGTATCTGTTCAGTTACTGTAAAGTGTCAGTGAATGATAAGACCTTTTTCCACAGACTGTTAATAAATGGCTTTAAATTAATCCTTATTTCTTTAATTTTAATTTCCAACAATGCTGTGGTCTTCAGTAGGCTGTAAAAGACTTCCAAAGTCAGTATTGTGTTTGTATTCCATCTTATTATTATACACTTCCTTGAGATTGCAAGTATTGTCCAAACTAGATACTCATTTAACTCATTCAAATGAGGACCTTTGTATACATTTAATAATACTAGAGATTTAGATAAATTAAAAGTTTCATTAAATAAAGCTTGTAAAAAGTTTTAATACCATTCCAAAATGGCTTAATTTTAACACAGTCAAAAAAATGTGATTCCAATCTGCATTGTGTATTTGTTCACACCTCTAACATATTCCCTTTGTGGAATAATTAATTTTAGTAATTCTATCTGGACTTAAGAATTCTCTGTGCAAGCATTTCCAATTAAAAACTTTCCAGTATTGTGTTAAGGCTGTATGTTTTATTGATAATAAAATATTTGATTTCATTTCTTCAGTTAGCTGTAATGAGTGTCCTTTTGTTATACAATTCCAATATGAGGATTTGGGTGTTCTTTTAAAATGTATCAATATCTTGTAAAATTTCAAAATACTATTTTTTATGTCATAATCATTATATATGATTTCATATAGGTATTTTGTAAGTTTACGTATTTCTTTAAATGAAGAGTTACTAATTATTTTGCATACATCTTGTGAATACATCAGAATGTTTTCCATAGTTAGCCAATCTTGTGGAATTTTGTATGTTGTTCCTATTGTTTGCATATCTAGAACTTTTAGTTCTTTGATACACTGAAATCAACAAACAAATCCTTTCTGCTCCCAGGAATTAATTATTTCTCTGTATATTTTATGTGGATAACTCTTTGTAACTAAGAATGGTGTTAAAAGATCAAACCAGATTTTTAAATCTATATTTGCATTAATAATTTTCCTAAATGAGTCAATGTAATAATTAATCATACAAGTTTTAGTGGGCTTAGTTATGTTATATTGCATACTAATACATATGTGCCATGGCAAATTGTTTTTATCTATTTGAATTTTTTTTTGTAAATCAAATTCATTTATTGATATTACAGTTAGTAATTATTTCCAATTTGCAGAATAATTTGGACTTATCCAATCTGAGATTGTTTTAGATGTTGATGCTTTTATATATGTTTCTATATCAAGAAAGTTTAATCCTCCCTGTTTCCATGGTCTGATATGACGTATTAAAGCTATTCTGTTTCTTTTGGAAACCATAAAAATTTTATTAGGCATGACTTTATTTCTTTGAGTATATTCCTTTCTGGTAACAGTTGTATTGCCAAAGCTATATATAGAATCTTGGGTAGTAAAACCATTTTTATTAACTGTAGTTTATCTTCAAATGTTATTATTTTGTTCCACTTTTGCATGGAGATTTTAATTGTATTGATATTACTGTAGTCTTTTGAGACTAATTCATTATTATCCTTGCATAACTCAATTCCTAGATATTTTAAGGTAGATTCTTATTTCCCTATAATGTGATTCCCCTTTATCTGCATTTTTTTTTATTTAAAAATAAAAATTTGGATTTTGATTTATTGGAATGGAGTCCTGAAGTCCTGTAAAATGTGTCAATTAAAATATCTAATTCTTCCAATGTCTCTTTTGTATTGGATACTGTTAATAATATGTCATCAGCAAAGAGCATTACTATAGAATTGTATTGTTCATAAACATCTACTCCTTTGATTTTTGTATTGTTACATATTGAATCTGCCAATATTTCAATAGCCAAAGCAAATAGAATCAGTGGCATAGGACATTCTTGTTCTTGTTTAGTACCCTTTGTTATATGTATAGATTCAGAGGTGAAAAAACTTAGTTTAACATACACAAAATTATTTGTGTATATATATATATATATATATATATATATATATATATATATATATATATATATATATATATTGTTTAGTAGTAAGGAGGAAATTCAAATAACACCAGACTTTTGAATAAATAGTCCCAATTTAGGGAATCTGGCGGCCATGGTGGTGCAGAGGTTAGCATTGTCACCTCACAGCAAGAGGTTTCCTGGTTCAATCCTTGGCTGGGTTGCCTTCTGTGTGGAGTCTGCATGTCCTCCCTGTGGTCGTGTAGGTTTCCTCTGGGTGCTCCGGTTTCCTCCTACATCCCAAAGACATGCAGTAGGTGGACTGGACACTCTAAATTGGCCCTAGGTGTGAGTGTGTGCGTGTGTGTGCCTTCTGTGGAAGGTCGGGCACCGGGCTAACAACTCGACACTATAAAACTTGACTGCCAATCATGAGCGGACAGATGATCTGCTGTGGTGACCCCTAAGCAGGAAAAGCTGAAAGAAGAAGTCCCAATTTAGGGAATCAAAGGCTTTTTCTATATCTAAGTCAATAATGACTCTTTCTTTATTTTCTTTATTAATATACTCTGTAAGAGAAATTATCCTTTAAATATCGGCATGTGTGTGTCTATGATAAATAAATCCAGTTTGATTATTATTTATTGTTTTGGATAGTGGTATTTTCATTCTGTTAGCTAATATTGTCATAAATATCTTATTAGGTCTATATGAGGTACAGAGGTGTGGGGATTTGTTTTCCTTTAGGATTGGTGTGATTAAGGAATATCTCCAAGAAGGTGGTATTAAAGCTTGTGACTGAATTTCTAATAGAGTTTCATGGAAAAGGGATAGCATCTTTGAAGGAAAAGTTTATATATTTCCATAATTATGCTATCTATAATTGGACCTTTATTATTTTTACCCTTATTTATTGTATCTGTAATTTATTTGTAGGATATGGGTGCATGCAGATCTAGTTTTAAGTTTTCTGTTTTTTTTTTTTTTATATTAGAACATTTTTCATCTGGATTTAATTGATTGATATGCATATTTTCTTTTTGGAAAGGTTCAGAATCCCATTCTCTGATTTTTTTTATACCAAGTTAGGGTTTTACCATATATGTAAGCTTTTAATGAGTCACATATCATTATTTTATTTATCTCTGTGGTATAATTAATATCCAAGAAGAACTGTAATTCAAATAACCAGGGTTTGAACTCTTTAATTTTAGTTATATGTGCTGGAATTCTGGAGTTAAAGATTAATAGCTTGTACCCATTTCAAAGTTTTAGTATCAATGATTTGTCATCTGAAATGGGGCAGAGAGTGACTGAGAAATTAATGATTTTAGAGTATAAGTCATGGACAGCAAATATTTTATCTATTCTAGTTTGGGTACCAAATCTGTGATCTTGATGGGAAAACAATATTTGAAAATATCTACCAGAAGAAATGAGTCTACCCACTTGTTTAAAGCTTTTGATACAGCAGATGTACATAGCGATCTTTTATTTGAAGTTTCAGAAATATCAAATATACAGTTAATTTCTCCTCCTAGTATTACATTGCCTTTATAATTATTGGAAATGAAATCCAAGTGTTTTTTAACAGTTCCTGTTCCAATGCCTGGGGACCAGTATAGATTGGCTACGGTCCATATTCTGTTATTATATTTAAATATTATTAATGCCATAAGGCCTTCTTTATCTTCATACTTATAAATGATTTCTGGGTTAATCACATCTGTTTTCCATAAAACTGTTACCCCTTTTGTCTTTGTCTTATAAGTGGATTGCGCCAGTATCATATATTTCTTAGGATTCCATTTGTAATTGTCATTTGTTTTGAAATGAGTTTCTTAAAGTAAGACAATTTGTGCTTTGTTCAGTTTTAAAAATGTCAGTAGATCTGATCTCTTGCTAGGATTGCTTAACCCACTGGTATTAAAGATAATGAAGTCAAATCCATCTTAGGTTATTTAGACTATGTATGTTTTGTTTTATTGTGATTATTAAACATTTTCCTCTGATAACTGTAAGGTATATGTTTGAGCTTTTAAAGGAATTATCAGTTTTAAACTTTGAGTGTTTACCAGTAATGTTTTGGTCAGGCATACTAAAAATGTTTTTTGTGAAATAAAGTTAAATTAATAAATGTTGACAAAACTAGGATCCGCACTAGCCATGGAACAAAAATCATTCCTAATCTGATGAATATACCTAAGTCCATCAGATTACACTCATATCTTGACAATCCAGAACATCTGAGCTCCATAAATTGAATCATATGGAGAATATTTGTAATAGGAATAAGCAATATTTATATTATTTTGAACAGATACAGTACTATTGTAGATTAGACAGAATTCTAATTCAATATAAATGTTTACTTATTGTATAAGTAATTAATATTTACATGAAAGACAGATGACAGGCAATTCAATCATAGTAAAGTAGGATGCATCATATATAAAACCTCAGTAAAAGTTTATAGCACACAGTTATTTAACATATTCACCCTTACTGATGAAGTCTTTCAAAACTTATTACTTAATATAAATAGATGGTAATAATATTTATGCATAATGTTTATAATACAATGTATTTTACTGGATATATCAGAAGTTATATTTCTTTGTTTACCAGCATTTAAGTAATCATTTTGTTTGTTGCTAACTTACTTAAAGCATCAAGTTTGTTCTATGTAAACACTGATGAAAGTTAGAGCATTTTAATTATCAGTGCATCCCTCTTCCCCCATTTCCTACACATAAGGATCTTCATATCTATCATTTCTTATAATAAAATGAGTGGAATTATAGGTTACAAACAACAAATTCACTTATTGTGAAACACTGGAACTGTCTCCAGATCTCGTTTGCCGCTAAACAGCTCGAGTGTTCATCTGGTAGCTCTGGCTAAGTGTAACCTTTCTGATTATTTTTTGGTCAATAATTCTCCAGTTAATTTAGATAATTTAGTTTTCATAGCTTAGTGTTTCTACTTAGGATTTGTTATTTTTTGTATTTGGGCTGTTTCTGCCTTTTGGCTGTCATTTTTTTCAGTAGGCCTTGTATTTTTTTTCCCTTTCTGGCTTGTTTAAGTGTAGATGCCCTATTAATGATACAGTTTGTTTAAATTAGAGAACTGTTACAGAGCCCTTCTAGTTAGGGGACTTTAACCCTTGTGTTTCTTGCTGTTTCCCTTCCCAGTTTATTGCGAAGTGTAGTTAAGGTTGTACTGCTTCAGTTCGTTTGTGTTAGAGAGTGGTACTAGGGCCCATTTAAGTTAGAGGACTAACTCTTTGTTTTTGCTCTGTGTCCTCAATAGCTTGACCGGTTTAAGTTAGACGACCCAAAAACAAATGTTTCTTGTCATTGCTGCTGTTCTTTCACCTTAAAAATATCTGGTAAGGAATCTAAACTGAAGGGATTTAAAAAGTGTGACAGGTGTAGTAAAAAGATGCCCCTTAGAGATAAACACATCCTTTGTGTTTATTGCCTTGGGGTTGTCCATCTCCAGGAGTCGTGCTCTATTTGCCTCTCTTTCAATCATAGAGCATCATGGAGAGGAAAAATAAGTTGATTTTAAAAGGTCTTCTTAAAACCTCAGAGACACTAGAAGAAGGTCCAGGTTCATCTAGATCAGTAAGTCACCTTCTGCAAAGTCTGACAAATCAGATAAGTCTACAAAATCTGAAAAAAAGGCCTTCCTCTTCTTCATCATTGGATCTGACATACAAAATTCCTACACTGTCCTCCTCAGATCCGAATTCTGCTGGATCAGAGAAGGCTCCATCGGCTCTGTCACCTTCTTACCCAGTGAGAGTGGAGTTTGAGATTAGGAGCCGGTCACCAACCTTGGAACTGGTCTCCCCTATTTTGAGATCACCCATATTACAGAAGACTAAATCTCCCACTCCCTCAATCTGCTCTTCTAGGAGCCTTTCCAATGATGATGTGGATAGGGTGGTACACAAGCTTTTACAGACACTGGCGTTGGCCAAATTACTGTAGGATCTGACCCCCAGGGCTCTGGATCCTACGACATCCACTTTCTCTGCTCCAATTTCTCCTCCAATCCAACCTCTGGTTTCAGAGTCGGAAGGTCTGGAGTTGGTATTAGTGGCAGTGTCGGATCTGAGACCGACCATGGTTTCTATGGATCTGACCATGGCTTGATCAGAGCTGGAGGTGTCTAGGAGCCGACACTCTCTGGTCAGGTCAAGGGAGATGAGTCAGATCAGACAGCTGTCAGATCTGACTTTGCCTCTCGGGGTCTTGGGTTGGGTGAGTTCAGCTCATACCTCAGCCTCGGGTCCATCGTCTTTGTTTAGGGAGGGGGGGGGTCTTTGGCTTATTTGGATCTAGGGATATCCTCAGATCAGGAACATGAGGCATTTGAGGTCATGAGGAGAGTGTTGCCTCCACAGACAGGTCCATAGTCCTCTTTGGATATTCCTCCCTCTACAGCATCGGTGCCTGCTTCTTTACCCCTGCATCCACAGGGATGCAGAGACCTTAGGCCTCAGGATGCCAAACAGGGTATCCCCCACTCTTCTAAAACCTCCCGAGAATATCCTTTGAGGAGGTCCATCAGAAGATACTGTGCTAGAGGAAGCACTTAGACTCCCCAGAGGAGTCCATCACTTCTGATATCGTCCTCGATGAGCAGAAGGGTCACCTCCTGATTATGTCTCCTTTGGAGACATCCTGGTAATGTTAAAGCAGAGAGGTGGCTGGAAGTCCTCTAACCCTTCAGTGGAGGATGCGTATACCTGAAAGCCTTTTGGTCTCACCCTTCCACCTCGTGGTTGACTCCACCTTTCGATGAGCTCCTTGAGCTGGTTTCTTGAAAGGCATAGGAGTCCACAGATTCCACACAGCCTATTCCTAGGAGGCCAGATAAATTTATTACATCCTCCCCTGACAAATATTTTTTGACAAACGGAGTCCCAGTCGATGTCATGGTCATGGTGGTGGCCACTAAGAAGGAACTCTCGGAGACATCATCTTCTGTCTTCCCCCCAAAGAATCTAGGACTATGGACAGGTATGGAAAGCACATTTTTTCCTGAGTGGCGTTTTCTCTCAGATTGCTGAACTATCTTGCCCATTTTACAAGACTGTAGAGGGATCTCCTGAAAAAGCTAGATGATACCCTCCAAGATTCCGTAGCTGAAGAGATTCCCGACAAAGTAACTTCTCAGCTCACTACCTTAAAATCAGTTGTTAATGCTTCCATGAAGTTAGTCTCCTATGCAGCTGAGAGACTGAGTAGAGCATTAGGTTCTGGAATTTCCCTAAGGAGACATTCTTGGATGTGCTTATAAGGACTTCAGGGAACCCTTTAAGTCTTCCTTTGTAAATGCCCCATTTGACAGCTCATTTTTGTTTGGGCCTTTTCCTTTGGGTAAAAGACATACTGACCAGGTGTGAATAGGAAGGGAAGACTCTGTCTGCCACAGGAGTCTGTTTCTTCATGCCTACTAGACCTTATCCCAAAGGTCAGAGAGGTAGTGGTAAGATATGGTTCCAAAAATCACAGAGATCTTTTCAGGACACACATGGTGAAACTTCCCCAGAGGCAGAGGGGGGAGTAATAATGGAAGACACTGACCTAGAGTCAGAAGGGTTCTGCAAAATCAGGGAGACAGAGAATCCTTCTTTGGTAGGCCCTTTCAGTGCTTCTGAAAGGAGGCCCAAATGTCCAGCTCTGGAGGAAGTCAAAGGTCACTTTTTCTTTGTACCCAGAGGCCTGGTGACAACTAACAAAAGACAAATGGGTACATAGCATCATATCAAGAAGTTACGTCATCCCATGCTCCCTTCTCGCTCCAAAGATGAAAAAAGTTCTGGATGTTCCACCCAGTCAAAAGGAAAAGACAACTCTAGAAATTCAAAAGTTGTTAGACAAGAGTCATCCAAGAAGTCCCAAGTACTTACAGACCAAGTAGAATTCGGAACTTCCTCAAGATTCTTTTTAGTTCCAAAAAAAAAAAACAGGGGATTGGAGACCAATTCTGGGTCTCAGAAATCTAAACAAATCAGTAAATAAGAGCAGGTTCCTGATGGTCACACTGCAGTCAATACTCCCATTCCTGGGAAAAGATGATCAGGTATGCTCTATAGATCTCCAGGATGCGTCCTACCACATAAAAATGACTAGGCAATCCAGAAGACACTTGTACTTTCAGTTGGGAGCCAGTCACTACCATTTCCAAGCTCTGCCCTTTGGCTTCACTGCAGTATGTACAGTGCAGTACACAGCACTCAATGTATGGCAGTAGTAGCAGCTCACTTGAGACGTCTCGGATTCTGGGTGTTTCCATACTTAGATGACTGGCTCTTAACCGCCATGACCAAACATCTGCTAATCAAGGCCAGAAATACAACCTTGCAACTCTGCTCCCACCTAAGGATTACCATAAACTATGAAAAGTCTGCCTTAGTGCCTTCTCAGAATGTGATATTCATAGGGGCAGTATTAGACTCAACACAAATGATGGTGAGACTTCCATCAGAAAGGGTCCAATCTGTAAGGTACCAGGTGAGATACCTTTTAAGAAGAAAGAAAGCCCCCAGCAAGGCCATTCTTCAAAGCTGTTGGGATCATGCCAGCAGCGATAGTTTTGGTCCTCCTACAGTGCCACATATGAGGATTCTTCAGTGGTTGCTATCCACTCAGTGGTCCACGCAAGAACTGCCAATGTCTCACAAAATCATAACAGAAGTTTGAAAGAAGGATCTTCAATGGGGGCTACACTCCACTCAAGTGACTCAAGGTTGTCTGTTTGTTCATTCCAAACCAGTGGCCACGATGACCACAGATGTCTCCCAGATAGGGTGGGGGGCATTATCTGGGAAAGATGGTCCAAGTCACCTGGCAGAATCATAAGGCTGACTTGCACATCAATGTCCTAGAGATGAGAACAGTGCTTCTAGCACTGCAAGCATGTGAGGACTCTCACCCCCAGGAACCATTGCAATACAGACAGACAACATGTCAGTCGTATGGTATATAAACAAACAAGGAGGAACCAGCTCTTACCCCCTTTGTCAAGAGGCCCTGAGAATATGGCAATGGGCAACATCCTTCCAGAAATTTCTAATACCAATGCACATGCAGTGTAACCTGGACTAGAAACACCAAAGACGGAGGTGTGTCCATATTCATTAAGGATATCCACACCTCCAGGCTAGCTGCTCAGCATAATGTATCCAAGGTTATCCAAGTGCAACTAACTCTGTGAAAAACTGCAATCCAAATTGTAGCTTGCTACAGATCTCCCACCATGCCCCAAGATTCCCAATCCTCTTTTCTTGATGTACTGGAAAATATTAGGGTTCAACCAAACACTCTAATAATGGTCGATTTCAACTATCCCACCATTAAGTGGGAAAACTACTCATGTACCAACTCCTTCACACAACACTTACTGGAATTCATAAACTCCAATGCCCTGGATCAACTTATCCACACCCCCACCAAGGGCAACAATATCCTAGGCCTAGTCATTACCAACATGAGTGACCGGTGTTCCACACCTGAAGTCAACTCCTCGTTGGTCCGATCTGACCATAAGCTAATCACCCTTGATATCCACATCCTGCCCCCATCCCCCATTAAGGAAACCATGGTAAAAAATTTTCCAAAGCCAACTTCATGCTTCTTAAGACAGAAGTGGTGAACGTCATGACACCCATGCAGATGGAGAATACAGTTACGACTGCTGAATCCTACACAGATGTACTCTATCTTACACGAGTGCATGGATCGTGCTATCCCAAACAAAGCCAAGATGCTATCCTCCAAAAAAAGAAGCCAATCTGGTGCTCCCCTGCCATAAACAAACTGCACAACAGAAGGAAGAAATTGTGGATAAAGAGAGTAAAATACCATGAGTGGAGGAGCTCCCTGATCAGCCTCAGTAAGAAGCCGCGATCCCCTATAAGATCCTCCAAAGCTAGCTATGAAAACAAAATCACCACTGAGTCCAAGGACAACAACAAAGCATTCTATAGCTATGTCAAGAATCTCAATGGCAACACCCAGATCTGCTCTGCGTTACAGCACAACAGCATGAAAATTACAGAACCAACTGATATTGCCAACATTCTGGCAGATAGGTTCAGGGCTAACTTTACCCCCCCCCCCCCATCACCACCTAAAGGGCCCATATCTATACAGGAAGAATGCAGAATGTCTGTAATCACAACTACTCAGGTAAAAGCTGCACTCTCTAAAGCCAAAAACACAGCATCCATGGGACTGGACAACATCTCAGGCTGCATTTTACATGAACTTCAGAACAAACTGGTTCCCCACCTTAGCACCATGTTCAATCATAGCCTCACATCAGGCTTTCTGCCCACTGAATGGCGTACAGCAACAGTTATCAAACTCCACAAAGAGGGAGCCAACACTGATCCCGGGAACTATCGCAGTATTAGCCTAATGAGCCTAGTCTGCAAGGCTATGGAATGTATCATCATGGAACTCATAAACAAAGACACTGGTAACCTCCAAACTCTTGATCCCATTGGGTTTGTGAAAGGCAGATCATGCCTCCTGAACCTGAGCGACCTCTTTGAGGCAGTCACCAAAACCGTAGATGAGAGTAAGGTGGTTCACACAGCCTAACCTGACCTCTCCAAGACTTTCGACACTATCCCCCATTCTGGAACTATAGCTAAACTCACTAAACTAGGTATAAATCCCTATGTCACAAGATGGATTGCCAACCGGCTCACTGACAGAACCCACACTGTAAAAGTTGCACACTCTAAATCTGACCTCAAGCCAGTGACAAGTGGAATACCACAGGGTTCAGTCCTGGGATGTCTCCTGTTTGGTATCGACTTTTCTGAAGTACAGGCTAACACAGAAGGCATCTGGCTGATGAAGTTTGCAGGTGACTGCAAACTAGGAGTCATAGTCGAGTCCCCAAATGATGTAGAAATCCTACAGAAGGGCCTCACTGAGACAGATGCCTGGTGTCAGAGCCATGGCCTCAAGCTCAATGCCAAAAAGTGCATTGTCATCCCCTTTGGTAAAAACTCTGTACCCATGAACTACTACACAGACAGCAGTCATCTTAACACCGAATATGTGATAAGTGACCAGGACCGAGGTAGACAGTAGTCTGTCCTTGGATAGTCTCATCGCCAAAGTAGTCAGGAAGTCCTTCTATGTGGCACACCTCTTCATAAAAGGGTTCTCATCCAGGGACAGTCATTACACCCATTATAGAGTACAATGCCCCTTTTGGAATGTACCTCACAAGACATCTGCAGCAGCTGGAAAGGCCAAAGAAGTACCTCACAAAGAGGATTACTGGCATCAAACAGATGCCCTACACTGACCATCTCAAAAAACTCCAGCTTTACTCCATAGCATAGGTGATGTCTGCCTAACATATAAAGCTATGTCAAACCCAGAGCTGTTGGACATGCTACACCTAAAGAAATCCCAATCCCTCCAGGCTACACACTCTAGGGGTCTAAACCTTATCACCACAATAAACAGGATATGCTGGAGGGATAGAGTCCTGTCCCAGAGACTTCCCATACTCGAGTGCAGGCTACCCATCTATGTCAAGCAAAGTTCTTCATTAGCACTCTTCAAGAAAAATCTTGATGAGTGGATGGGAAATAGGAAATAAACCCCGGAGATAACTTCTGTATCTCTGCTTGACAGTGGCATAGGAAAATAACTTTCTTGGGTGGCGGGACTCAGCCTACTACCTACCTATGAACATCCCAGGTAAATCCAACATAATGGCGGACAGACTCAGCAAAGTGATTTTGATGCCTCATGAGTCATCCCTGGAACAGTAAGTAGCGGAAAAAATTTCCAAAATTGGGGCCAGCCTTGCTGCAACCTGTTTGCAACATCCATGAATACCAAATGCAGGAGATACTTTGCCCTCATCTCCCTTCCGGGGGTAGTCACCAAGGGATGCACTTGTGCATGATTGGCTCCATGGTCTCCTCTACACTTTCCACTAATTCCCAAAGTCCTTCAGAAAGCCAGTTGTTTGGGAATGGACTTGATATCATTGCTCCATACTGGCCTCACAAAATCTAGCTCTCCTTCCTGTGGTCTCATCTTCGGGAGGAGCCATGGATTCTGGACCCAGTTCAGGACCTTCTGACCTATGCATCAGGAACGCTTCACCCATCCCTTCAGACCCTCAAACTGTCAGTGTGGCTGCTCTGATTCCAATG